>NW_015666162.1:307527-350054 GCF_001515625.1 Sinocyclocheilus rhinocerous
CCACACAACTCCAGTCCATCAATTAACATCTTGTGAAGTGAAAAGCTGCATGTTTGTAAGAAACAAATCCATTATTAGGGCATTTTAAACCATTTTAAACTTCAAACTGTAATTTCTGGCCAAAATACGAGTCTACAATCTATAGTAGGCTTAGTCCATTAACTGATGCACTAGAGTCCTGTGGATTATTGTGATGTTTTATCAGCTGTTTGGACTCTCATTCTGACGGCACCCATTCATTTTAGATGATCCATTAGTGAGCAAGTGATGTAATGCTAAATTTCTCCAAATCTGTTCCCATGAGGAAACAAACTCACCTACATCTTGTATGGTCTGAGGGTGAGTACATTTTTAGCAAATATTTATTTTTGGGAGAATTATTGTTTTAAGCATGTTGCTATGCGGTTGCTATGGTGTTCCAGATGGATTCTTACTGGCTCAAGCCCAAAGAACCCACCAGTAAGTCTTGAATCCTTCCTTCAAATCTATGAGATTTTCTTTGGCTGTATTATTTTCCACCAAGCGAAAATCATAAGTCTTCATAAAGTCATCAGTCTCCTTAAAAGCTGCACAGTTTGATGTGTCATTCACTTCTGTAGCACAAATGATGCAAGAAGACGTAAATGCCAATGTGTAATAAACTAAAAGTTTTGTTCAATTTTTACATATGAGCAATTAGTCATAGTGATGACTGCCTTAGCAAACACCACAGAACAATTAACTATGAAATATTCTGTTTTCTGCATTGAAATCAGAATAGAAACTGAAATTACAGAGATTGTATGCCATCTGAACCTGGTCCAAAAGAAGAAAAGTCAAGCTAAGGATCTTCTAGTTTAAACATCAGAGCTCTGATGCCATCAGCTCTGAGAATTGAAGTCTCAGCCAACCGTAGGAAAGTAACAGAAACAACTGAAATAGTTGAGCAGAGATCCTTTTCAATTTGCTATAATTTTGTTTTGCTAGTTGAAAATCTATGACATTGCTGGAGTTTGATCCATGGAATGATTTGATTTCATTCATCGAAACTTTGAGATCAGATTGGCTTTCAATATTTGACTTGTCTTCTCCTTAAAAACATCAAGTCTGGAAATCAAGAACTTCTTTATTCATGAGCCGAAGTTTGGATATGTGCGGGAAGGAAAGGAACCAATTTGTTTCAAGTGCTCTTACAACCCGTGGAGGTTATTAGATGTATCTGCTTCAGAGTTATATTTAGAGCGTCTAGATGCGTCCTCATCCTTTCAAAAGGCAGCATTGTTTCCGAGCATCGCATGGTGAGATTATAATATGATTTTGACAGCAGAGATAGAGTTTGACAGCTGGCTGAAAGGATGTGTCTTGTGTTCTTGACGCCTGTCAGACGGAAGGTAAACAAGCCACTATTAAAGAGGTCATGTTTATGCATACATGTTTCACTATATCCGTGATGCCAGTGCAGTGCATCAATTTTCCTTGCAGTTTGATGGATTTTATGTTTGATTTAAACAGTAGCATGTGAAAGTATACTTGGTACAAAATGTAACTATGAATTACAGTCATTGTAACTCATTTGCACATTCACACAAATCTTTCTTAAAACAGGAGCTCTTGGTCTGACCCAGTCTTTAGGACAGGAAAAAGCAGGTGGTACATCACGATTGGCCTCATTTTCCCTAGACAGGTGAGATGAGTCAGTCGAGTCCCTAAAGCGTCAGCAGCGCTCCAGCCTTTTGTTTAACATTAATGGCGTAGAAATGTGATGCTATTTATGTCTGAGTTCATCATCGTCTGGTTTGAGCATCACAGTTGGACATCCATCTATCTTTTCTGTTTCCCTGTTATGCATCATTTAATATGCAAACTAGTGTAGTATGCCTGAATTGTATCCATACCACACATATATGTGTGTATATCTGGGGGGAAAAAAAATCTGTTTTTTGAAAAGTCACCAAATATTATGCTCACGAAGGCTACATTTATTTGTTAAAAAATACAGTAAAAAGTTATGAAATGTTATTTGAATTTAAAATACATGTTTTCTATTTTAATATATTTTGAATTGTAATTTATTCCTGTGATGAAAGCTGAATTTTCAGCATCATTACTCCAGTCTTCAGTGTTGCATAATCCTTCTGATTTGGTGCTCACAAAGTATTTATTTTAGAGAGAGAGAGAAAGAGAGATACACTGTAGAAAGTGACAGTAGGGACATTTATAACGTTCATTTGATTTGATTCTATTCTATTTATTTATTTATTTATTATATATATTATTATTATTAAGTAGGAGAAAGCAGACCAACTCTGAAGTCTCCTAACTTTGAGTTTGGAGTTTATCTTCATAACTAAAACTTAGATAAATGTGTAACATCCAGTGAAAAACTACACAGAACTGATATTGAGATTATATTCAAATTAAACTTGGACTGACAACCTGAGTCAAAATTAAGAAATAGTGCACTGCTTTGAATGGAGGGTTGTCTGATTAGGAGTAATTATTTGAACATCAAATGCTACCTTCAAAGGGACGTTATTTCTAAATGGGGAAAAAAGGGAGAAACTTGCGTATTTATCTGCTCTTTGAAGCTAACTATAAAGGTTTTTGCGTTTTAATCCCTCATTTTTATTTCCTGGCTGTCTGCTCGTAGGTGCAAAATTAAAGGGAATTGGTGATTTTGTGCTGCTTCTCTTCAAATGGTGAGTATTTCTTTCCCTGACAAAAGTGAACCCAATTAAATCCAACTCATTCAGAGTCCATGATGTGCTCAAACTTCAGCCAGTGAGGAATTAAATCATATGCATGTTTGTTTCGATGGCACAATTAAAAATGTGCAGGTTGCAGTGTGACTGCAAGATACAAAACATCATGAAATTATTTGTGCTGTGATGTTTTGGGAGTTTTTCTTTTAAGTAACAAAAAAAGTCACATTTGTGTTGCCTACAAGAGATGCAACAGAATTCTTGATGTCTTCTGAGCTATGCAAACCAAACATCCTTCTGTGAATGCCAGGTAATGATGGAAAACAGCAGTAAAGTGAGTGGATAAAACACTTCTCAAATGCGTGCAGTGTTACAGTTGATCTGATATTTTGCTCTTATTGGCATCTTGAGTTTGAGTAGCAATAGATTTGTATTATTTGGCACTCACAATCAATCACAATATGTGATTCATGGTTAAAAAGCATCTGCCAAGTGCCAAGCAAATGTATACAAATTTGAACTTGTTTGCTTTAGTTTACATCACTGCTAAGCTCCACCCATTTTGGTTACTATTGCTATCTCAGAATGTTCCATAGGAATGAACTGGACAATTTCAGTTAAATGTGCTCATAAAGAGTCCAGTCTTCAGTGTTGCATAATCCTTCTGATTTGGTGCTCACAAAGTATTTATTTTAGAGAGAGAGAGAAAGAGAGATACACTGTAGAAAGTGACAGTAGGGACATTTATAACGTTCATTTGATTTGATTCTATTCTATTTATTTATTTATTTATTATATATATTATTATTATTAAGTAGGAGAAAGCAGACCAACTCTGAAGTCTCCTAACTTTGAGTTTGGAGTTTATCTTCATAACTAAAACTTAGATAAATGTGTAACATCCAGTGAAAAACTACACAGAACTGATATTGAGATTATATTCAAATTAAACTTGGACTGACAACCTGAGTCAAAATTAAGAAATAGTGCACTGCTTTGAATGGAGGGTTGTCTGATTAGGAGTAATTATTTGAACATCAAATGCTACCTTCAAAGGGACGTTATTTCTAAATGGGGAAAAAAGGGAGAAACTTGCGTATTTATCTGCTCTTTGAAGCTAACTATAAAGGTTTTTGCGTTTTAATCCCTCATTTTTATTTCCTGGCTGTCTGCTCGTAGGTGCAAAATTAAAGGGAATTGGTGATTTTGTGCTGCTTCTCTTCAAATGGTGAGTATTTCTTTCCCTGACAAAAGTGAACCCAATTAAATCCAACTCATTCAGAGTCCATGATGTGCTCAAACTTCAGCCAGTGAGGAATTAAATCATATGCATGTTTGTTTCGATGGCACAATTAAAAATGTGCAGGTTGCAGTGTGACTGCAAGATACAAAACATCATGAAATTATTTGTGCTGTGATGTTTTGGGAGTTTTTCTTTTAAGTAACAAAAAAAGTCACATTTGTGTTGCCTACAAGAGATGCAACAGAATTCTTGATGTCTTCTGAGCTATGCAAACCAAACATCCTTCTGTGAATGCCAGGTAATGATGGAAAACAGCAGTAAAGTGAGTGGATAAAACACTTCTCAAATGCGTGCAGTGTTACAGTTGATCTGATATTTTGCTCTTATTGGCATCTTGAGTTTGAGTAGCAATAGATTTGTATTATTTGGCACTCACAATCAATCACAATATGTGATTCATGGTTAAAAAGCATCTGCCAAGTGCCAAGCAAATGTATACAAATTTGAACTTGTTTGCTTTAGTTTACATCACTGCTAAGCTCCACCCATTTTGGTTACTATTGCTATCTCAGAATGTTCCATAGGAATGAACTGGACAATTTCAGTTAAATGTGCTCATAAAGAGGTAACAGTACTGATTTTAATTTTATGTGGGCTGGAATGTATATAATGAAAATTTGCTGAAAATGGAACCGATTTGGAGAAATTTAGCATTACATCACTTGCTCACAAATGGATCCTCTGCAGTGAATGGGTGCCGTCAGAATGAGAGTCCAAACAGCTGATAAAAACATCACAATAATCCACACCACTCCAGTCCATCAATTAACATCTTGTGAAACGAGAAGCTGCATGTAAATAAATTCATCATGACGTTTTTAACTTCAAAACATTGCTTCTGGCTAAAATATGAGTATCCATAATATTGCTTTCTTCAGTGAAAAAGTGAATCAGGAGAGAAATATGCTCAGATCAAACATTGTTTACAAGAGAAAAATAGTTTTAAACAAATATGTTGGTGTATTTTGACGTTAGAGGACAACAAGGGATGGACTTTTCCACTGGTGGAAGCATTATTTTGGATTACAGAAGTATTGGTTCAAAGTTAATATGCCTTGATGGATTTGTTTCTTTCAAAAATGCAGCTTTTCACTTCACAAGACATTAATTGATGGACTGGAGTGGTCTGGATTACTTGTGGATTATTGTGATGTTTTTATCAGCTGTTTGGACTCTTATTCTGACGGCACCCATTCACTGCAGAGGATCCATTGGTGAGCAAATTTCTCCAAATCTGTTCCCATGAAGAAACAAACTCATCTATATCTTGGATGTCCTGAGGGTGAGTACATTTTCAGCACATTTTCATTTTTGGGAGAACTATTGTTTTAAGCATGTTGCTATGTTTGGGAATGAAGGTTGATTTATAATTTAATTTAGACACAGGTTAGATGGCATGTTATTTGGACCCATTTTATGGTGCTTTTTGTGCTTATAGAAAAGATCAAAATTCATGTTCCATCAACAAAATGACAGCATAAAGTATGAGTGTGACATGCAGATGAGTAAATAATGTCAAAATGTACATCTTTTCCATGTTCAAGACACATAACTGCTTTAAATTAGCAGCAGAGTCATTCAAAGCAGATCTGGTGACTCATCTTCGCATTGCAAAATTTACTGTATATATGAAATTATAAACATCTTTGTGTTTACAGAAGCCTGCAAAAAAGATAATTTATTAGTCTAAATTAAGCTTCCCTCTCTTGTGGCATATGCATATTAAATTCAATTCACACAGATGCCACCGAGCTGGTATGAATAATAAAAACAGTTAATCTTTTCTTTAATTAAATGTCTCTCTCAAGCCTCATTGCAGTGTGGGAAAAGACCCACTGGTGTATAAAACAAACCTAATTAATTCAGATACTTTCTCAACGGCAAGTTTGTTTACTTGCGCAGTGTCTATCATTTTGAGTGAATGAGCATCTTCTGGTCTCAAAAAAAGAAAAACGAGGGAGAAAATAGTCAATTTGGAGCAGTGAACATGGAGACATTGGTGTGATATTCAGGAAAGAAATCAAATGTATTTTTCTCTTCACTTCTGTGCTCATATTATGTTTCATAAAAGAGATTATTAATTAAATCATGTTTCAAGGATGTTAAGAGATAGATGTTCCTAATTGGTCTCTCTGAAATACGTGCACGCGTACAACATTCAGCTGCTGTGTAAATCGGTTTAGAAGAACAAGGAGAATAATATTGTGCAAACTTGTAGCTGTCTGCTCAGTAAAGCTGCTCTAAAGGACCGATCACTGTATGCTTTCTTTGAATCCCTGTGGGAATTGTTGCGTGAACGTGCTTGACAGTGCAGCTGAAAAAATTAATTAGTGGAAATCCAAGTCTGTGCTGCATGTGTCATGCTTTGCAGAATTAATTAATACGTATGGATTCAATACGCTCCCAGTCTCCATGGGCTTGTACAGTGTTTCTCAGGTCACCTGCAATAAAACCTGCAAGATAAAAATCACCGACATCCAAAACATAATTTGCTTTTTTCCACTTTCCAGTATCAGAAATGGTTCAAGATCCCCCCTGAGACGACAGCCTAATTTTTCAATGTAGCCTGATTACCATCTCCTCCACTCACGGCGTATTACACTAAATGAACTGGGACTGCAATTAAAAAAAATCTGTTTAAATTTTCTTCACTAATGATCGTATGTTAGTTACACCACTCATTGTAACTGACTGGGCTGATATTTATCAACACTTAGCAGTAATGTCTAAAATAACCCCTAAAAATCTGTCACCATTTACTTACCCTTATGTTCTTTGAGTTTATTCATCAACATTTTCTCAAAAATGTCCGCACAGCAAATTGCGCATAATGCATATTCATTTAATAAACACTGTGTTTGATATTGTCAATGGGTGCCGTAAGAATGAAAGTCCAAACAGCTGATAAAAACAACACAATAATCCACATGACTCCAGTCCATCAATTAATGTCTTGTGAAGTGAAAAACTGCATGTTTGTAATAAAAACAAATCCATCAAGATACTAAATCATCGCTTCTGGCCAAACGTCGGCTTGATTATGTACTGGTATTTTAGCTGAAAGCAACGGTTTAAATTTAAAATCTCTTAATGACGGATTTGTTTTTTACAACATGCAGCTTTTCAATTCACAAGATGTTAACTGGTGGACTGAAGATGTTTTTATCAGTTGTTTGGACTCACATTCTGACGGCACCCATTCACTGCAAAAGGACCCATTGGTGAGCAAGTCAGAATCTGTTCTGATGTAGAAACAAACTCATCTACGTCTTGGACGGTCTGAGGGTGAATACATTTTCAGCAAATTTTCATTTTAACTGTTATCTTCTTTTACAGCCTAACAACCTGGTTATATGTTTTTGTTATGAAATAGCAGCATAAACTTTGTTTAAACCATTTACTTTTATGTCACACAGAAGAAAAACAAAGTCATATGGGCTTGGAGCAACATGAGGGTGAGTAAATGATGATTTTTCATTTTTATGTGAGCTAGTCCTTTAAGACTTCTATACATAACATCTGTTATAATTGGCCAAGCTGTTTCCATGTTAAATGCTTTCTTAAAGGATTGAAGGAATTTAAATTAGCAGTTTAGTTCACTAATTAGTATTATACTTATTTATTTGCTTTTAAAAAGACAATCTTGTTTTTCCTGCTATGTCCCCTTTAAGGTAACAACAGATGCTGGGTGTGTAGATGAGATTTGTTGCATCTAAACTCCATATGGGCGGATTGTCCTAAACAAGCATTTTCATTCTGTCTTCCTTCTAAAATACTTCAATCATTATTGGTGTTAATTAGCAGTGGATCAGTCAGAGGAGCATAATCCTATCTGACATGCTAATTTGAGAGCTGGAAAACTGCCAGTTGCCACTAAGTAGGTCATGACTGCAGTTTCGGTGCAGCGGTGCGGCAGGTCAGTGAATGAACGGCCACCTGCTTTTCAGAGTTTAACCCTGTTTCTGAAAAAACACCTCCTTGACAGAATGCATGATGGGAAACTCTGAATGCAATGCACTTATTGCTCTTAAAATGTCATTAAACATTTAAACATGTTTAAACTCATAATTACACGATGTGGGTGGTTTAGCACGGAAATGAATTTTTAAATAGCAAACAGCTCCGGAATTCAAAATAGGAAAGAAAAATAGTCAATAAAATTATATTATATTGTTATATATTATTCTTACAATAATAATGCTTATATTTGAATTGGTTTTCTTTCATATTTTTGAAAGAAGCCTCTAATGCTCAACCAAGGCTGCATTTATTTGTTCAAAAATACAGTAAAAAATATTGTAAAATATTATTATAATTTAAAACAACTCTTTTCAGTTTTAATATATTTAAAAATATAACAATACAGATTGTGAAAATATAACTTTATACAATACAGATTGTGTCAAAGCAGCTTTACAGTGTTAAACAGGAAAAACGTGCTGATAATGCAAAAGGACAATAGAAAACACTCTGTTAAAGTCGGTTCATCATTAAATCGATAAAACATCTTTAATTTTTTTTCTTTGGTTGTGTTTTATCTCACTTAAGTGAGTGAGAACTGAATATCCCAAGGCTGAATGAGGTTCAAACCACCTACCTCAAAATTCCTAACATTTTTAAATGTTTGATGACCGAATTAATGAAATACATCTTTATTACACCGGTCAGGACGAACCCTCCACCCGCCTACAGTCGAGGAAGAGACTCATGGGAAGGCTGAAATCTGATTTAAAATAAATTACTGAAGAGCAAAGTCAGATGTCCTCTGGTTTTCGCTGTGAGTGAGCTTTGAGGATACGAGGGGCTCATTGCATCAATCAAGGGCACCAATTTTTGTCAGATTTTCATTTTATGGAATATATGAATATAATCATATCCCAGAGAGTCTTTCAGACTTGTATAAACCAAACACTTTGTGGCCACCGTTGACTGACAGTAGTTATACCTTTGTTTGATCAGTTAGTTCAGGATGAAGGCTCTTTAGTAAAGCTTGACATGTTTGAATAAAGAAAAAAAAAAAGACTGAATGAAAGAAACATTGATAAAATCCACTTCATGGCATGTTTCTATGGCAACCAAAAGCTCTCAACAATGACAGAATGCATAGAGAGAAGAGTACTTTAAAGGCAGAAGGGCACTTCTGATGTCACCGGGAAGTAATAAAGTGGTTACTGCAATGAACTCCAGAGGGAAGGTTGAACCGAGAGAATAAACCCATAAATACTTAATACCTTACATAGCATTTGCCATTTAACCGAATCTAGTCTTTTTAAAGTGTGTGCATCAAATGCGTTCTGAAGCTCAGCCAGGCTAAAAGCCCCTAAATGAGGATATTAAAACTTGGCGGAACAATATTGTGTAGCCACGCCCAATTAATCTCCACTTTGTTTCAGTTGGACTAATTTCATGCTTCTCTGATCAGACAAAACACTCGCAGACCTGCCACTTTACCAGCCGCTGAGAACCCCAATCAGGCATCGGTGATTAGTGAGGCTGCATTTCCAAGAGTGGGTGTTTTACTTCCTTCTGAAGCGCGCTGTGCACCATATGTTTGCGAGCAACTGGAGCAGCGACGCCGACAGGAGGAGTCCAGGTTGCGAGAAAATTCCAGAACGCACAGCCACTACAAAAAGGAAAAAGGTATTATAGCGAAAGGCAGTTATCAAGATGGACAAAATAAGCAAAAATGGCAGATTTGTAGAACAGGACCTGCTGATGCTGATGCTGTTGATATAGTTAAATTAGCATAACGTAGTTTGAAATTTTTAGATTTCTCTTCCGTTATAGCACCCCATTAGCATCGAAAATTGATGAAATTTGTCATGCATCCTAAGAATGTCCTGTTTTTCATGTGTACCAAATTTTACGAGGTTTCGACTTTGTACTCACAAGATACAGATCAGTCAGTTATGATGGGACACACACACAAAAATGCGTTTGCAGTGTGGGAAAAGACCCACTGGTGTATAAAACAAACCTAATTAATTCAGATACTTTCTCAACGGCAAGTTTGTTTACTTGCGCAGTGTCTATCATTTTGAGTGAATGAGCATCTTCAGGTCACAAAAAACAAAAACGAGGGAGAAAATATCAAATTTGGGGCAATGAACAAGGAGTCATTGGTGCAGAACTCCATTGTGTGATATTCTGGAAAGAAATCAAATGTATTTTTCTCTTCACTTCTGTGCTCATCATATGTTTCATAAAAGAGATTATTAATTAAATCATGTTTCAAGGATGTTAAGAGATAGATGTTCCTAATTGGTCTCTCTGAAATACGTGCACACGTACAACATTCAGCCGCTGTGTAAATCGGTTTAGAAGAACAAGGAGAATAATATTGTGCAAACTTGTAGCTGTCTGCTCAGTAAAGCTGCTCTAAAGGACCGATCACTGTATGCTTTCTTTGAATCCCTGTGGGAATTGTTGCGTGAACGTGCTTGACAGTGCAGCTGAAAAAATTAATTAGTGGAAATCCAAGTCTGTGCTGCATGTGTCATGCTTTGCAGAATTAATTAATACGTATGGATTCAATACGCTCCCAGTCTCCATGGGCTTGTACAGTGTTTCTCAGGTCACCTGCAATAAAAATAACCAACATCCAAAACATATTTTTCTTTTTTCCCTTTCCAGTATCAGAAATGGTGTAAGATCCCCCCTGAGATGACAGCCTAATTTTTCAATGTAGCCTGATTACCATCTCCTTTACTCACGGCGTATTACACTAAATGAACTAGGACTGCAATTTAAAAAATCTGTCTGAATTTCTTCACTAATGATCGTATGTTAGTTACACCACTCATTGTACAGTAACTGACTAGGCTGATATTTATCAACACTTAGCAACAATATCTAAAATGGCCCTTAAAAATATGTCACTGTTTACTAACCCTTATGTTCTTTGACTTTTTTTCATCATATTTCACTGCAGAGGATCCATTGGTGAGCAAGTGATGTAATGCTAAATTTCTCCAAATCTCTTCTGATGAAGAAACAAACTCATCTCCATCTGGGATGACCTGAGGGTGGGTACATTTTCAGCAAATTTTCATTTTAACTGTTAACTATTGTTTTACAGCTTGACAGCCTGCTTATATGTTTTTGTTATAAATAGCAGCATAACATTTGTTTAAACCATCTCCTTTTATGTTCCGCAGAAGAAAAGCAAAGTCATACAGGCTTGGAGCAACATGAGGGTGAGTAAATGATGATTTTTCATTTGTATGTGAACTAGTCCTTGAAGACATACAACATCTGTTAATGGGCCAAGCTGTTTCCATGTTAAATGCTTTCTTAAAGGACTGAAAGAATTAAAATGTGCAGTTTTGTTCTCTAATTAGTATTGTACTTATTTATTTGCTTTTAAAAAGACAATCTTGTTTTTCCTGATATGTCCCCTTTAAGGTAACAACAGATGCTGGGTGTGTAGATGAGATTTGTTGCATCTAAACTCCATATGGGCGGATTGTCCAAAACAAGGCGTTTTCATTCTGTCTTCCTTCTAAAATACTTCAATCATTATTGGTGTTAATTAGCAGTGGATCAGTCAGAGGAGCATAATCCTATCTGACATGCTAATTTGAGATCTGGAAAACTGCCAGTTGCCACTAAGTAGGTCATGACTGCAGTTTCAGTGCAGCGGTGCGGCAGGTCAGTGAATGAACGGCCACCTGCTTTTCAGAGTTTAACCCTGTTTCTGAAAAAACACCTCCTTGACAGAATGCATGATGGGAAACTCTGAATGCAATGCACTTATTGCTCTTAAAATGTCATTAAACATTTAAACATGTTTAAACTCATAATTACACGATGTGGGTGGTTTAGCACGGAAATGAATTTTTAAATAGCAAACAGCTCCGGAATTCAAAATAGGAAAGAAAAATAGTCAATAAAATTATATTATATTGTTATATATTATTCTTACAATAATAATGCTTATATTTGAATTGGTTTTCTTTCATATTTTTGAAAGAAGCCTCTAATGCTCAACCAAGGCTGCATTTATTTGTTCAAAAATACAGTAAAAAATATTGTAAAATATTATTATAATTTAAAACAACTCTTTTCAGTTTTAATATATTTAAAAATATAACAATACAGATTGTGAAAATATAACTTTATACAATACAGATTGTGTCAAAGCAGCTTTACAGTGTTAAACAGGAAAAACGTGCTGATAATGCAAAAGGACAATAGAAAACACTCTGTTAAAGTCGGTTCATCATTAAATCGATAAAACATCTTTAATTTTTTTTCTTTGGTTGTGTTTTATCTCACTTAAGTGAGTGAGAACTGAATATCCCAAGGCTGAATGAGGTTCAAACCACCTACCTCAAAATTCCTAACATTTTTAAATGTTTGATGACCGAATTAATGAAATACATCTTTATTACACCGGTCAGGACGAACCCTCCACCCGCCTACAGTCGAGGAAGAGACTCATGGGAAGGCTGAAATCTGATTTAAAATAAATTACTGAAGAGCAAAGTCAGATGTCCTCTGGTTTTCGCTGTGAGTGAGCTTTGAGGATACGAGGGGCTCATTGCATCAATCAAGGGCACCAATTTTTGTCAGATTTTCATTTTATGGAATATATGAATATAATCATATCCCAGAGAGTCTTTCAGACTTGTATAAACCAAACACTTTGTGGCCACCGTTGACTGACAGTAGTTATACCTTTGTTTGATCAGTTAGTTCAGGATGAAGGCTCTTTAGTAAAGCTTGACATGTTTGAATAAAGAAAAAAAAAAAGACTGAATGAAAGAAACATTGATAAAATCCACTTCATGGCATGTTTCTATGGCAACCAAAAGCTCTCAACAATGACAGAATGCATAGAGAGAAGAGTACTTTAAAGGCAGAAGGGCACTTCTGATGTCACCGGGAAGTAATAAAGTGGTTACTGCAATGAACTCCAGAGGGAAGGTTGAACCGAGAGAATAAACCCATAAATACTTAATACCTTACATAGCATTTGCCATTTAACCGAATCTAGTCTTTTTAAAGTGTGTGCATCAAATGCGTTCTGAAGCTCAGCCAGGCTAAAAGCCCCTAAATGAGGATATTAAAACTTGGCGGAACAATATTGTGTAGCCACGCCCAATTAATCTCCACTTTGTTTCAGTTGGACTAATTTCATGCTTCTCTGATCAGACAAAACACTCGCAGACCTGCCACTTTACCAGCCGCTGAGAACCCCGACCAGGCATCGGTGATTAGTGAGGCTGCATTTCCAAGAGTGGATGTTTTACTTCCTTCTGAAGCGCGCTGTGCACCATATGTTTGCGAGCAACTGGAGCAGCGACGCCGACAGGAGGAGTCCAGGTTGCGAGAAAATTCCAGAACGCACAGCCACTACAAAAAGGAAAAAGGTATTATAGCGAAAGGCAGTTATCAAGATGGACAAAATAAGCAAAAATGGCAGATTTGTAGAACAGGACCTGCTGATGCTGATGCTGTTGATATAGTTAAATTAGCATAACGTAGTTTGAAATTTTTAGATTTCTCTTCCGTTATAGCACCCCATTAGCATCGAAAATTGATGAAATTTGTCATGCATCCTAAGAATGTCCTGTTTTTCATGTGTACCAAATTTTACGAGGTTTCGACTTTGTACTCACAAGATACAGATCAGTCAGTTATGATGGGACACACACACAAAAATGCGTCTGCTCAAATTCTCAAACGGGGGTTTGCGAACCTCTGGGGATTCATGAGTTGGTGAAAAGCTGATAATTGAATCATAAAAAACAATTATAATTTTAAAATAAAAATCAAGTAAAACACACTTGCTAAAAAAGATTTTATGAATATATTTTTATTAATATTTTATGTGCCTGCATGTCATGTGACCATTAACCAACATCAAAGAACTGTTAATATGCGAATGTGTAGTTAAATTATTGAAATATTATTTTAAGATCTGAATATTTTAGGTCAAAGCGGTTAAACAAGTAAATTTCATTCCAGTACAATGTCAAGATTTCTCTCTAAAATTTCATGTGAATCAACCGAATCAGCAAGAAGTAGTTTGGAAAAATTAAAAACTAGATTGTTTTTGTATATGGAAATTCATGTAGCAGTTTGATTCTGGAGTGTAAACGGTTTATATCACAAAGTTCAGTTGTGATGTATTTTCTATCAAAAAAATAAATCATTAAATTTTTTATTATCTATTTATTTATTTTTTGACTAAGTACTTGGTTACCAAGAAGATGAAGGTGAAATATGAAGACATGATGTATGAAGAATTGAGGTAAATATGACCAGAAAATTTTGTATTGTTATTTCCAGTCAAGCTGTAATTTTTTCTCAAATTTGCAAAAAGTGTAAAAAAATGTGTGTGTTCAGGATGCATAAAATTCCAGAACTGTTAAAAATGTCATTGTCAGAATGCTGTTTAACACAATAAATCAGTTGATGTGTAGTGGAAATGACATTTTTGGTTCTGAAAAAAAAAAGTAGTATTTTTGGATATTGTTAGTATGCATTAATTCAACTAGTATGAAAAATGTGCAAGATAATTTATTATTTAATGTCCACAAGGTTAAAGGCACTTATAAAAAAAAAAAGCATAAACAATAGGATACATGAGAAATTTCATGAAGTGTCAAGGTATCAAGAAAACAAAGGTCACGAAGAATCCTTCCTGTCTCTAATGATGTCTTTGCAAATCGTTTTTTTCCGGACTGCCACAGTGAAGGGCTATTATAGGGACGTCTGAATGGGAACATTAGCTCACAGATACAGCAATTAGCTTGATGATGGCGGACATAAAAGCCCTAGAGCAGAAACCGGCTTCATGACACTCTGTTTTGGCAACCTGTCCTGCTTTTGTCATGTAGTTTCCATGGAAATGTTGTGAGATATCCATTCCCCCGTTTGTTTACCTCAAGTCCTTACATCCAATTATTTTACTCATCAGAATGTGACATTGTGAGTTATTTTGAGAAATGCCGCGTGTCAGTGGCTGACTTCAATTAATCCCATGCTCAGAAGTTGCTTTTCGCTCCAGTATTCTTTCTTCCTAATTAATTGGAAGCAGAATGAATTTGTACAATCGCAGTATGGCACGGGGACAATAAATTGGCATTCCAGAGCGTACCTGAAGAGGGGGGTTGAAACAGTACCTGATGGGAAGGAGGAGGGGTTTCACCGCATGAGCAGGGCAGGACAGAGAGAGAAAAGCGCTGATACAAGCTATAGTTTACCTGCTTCAACCCCAGCAGCAGCTCTAATGTGAGATGTTAAGCTCTATCAGCAGCATAATGTTGATTACCAAAGAATCATTTTCATTCCACTCTCAGATTCCTCAGTTTTTGTGGTTATAGTAACAGACAAGAACTTGAATTGTTCTGGCTTTGTATTACCTACTTAATTTCTAGAAAATAGATTGTTGTGCTATGTAAACATGTTGTAACATCTCTTTCTAGACAGTGAAGTCAGAGTGAAGTGTCAGCAAAAAATAAATAAATTATGCACACACACACAAATACATGCATGTATATAAGCTAAAATATATTACTAGTGCGAGACTAATAATATATTACTAATATGAGACTAATATATTATTAATTGTATTTAAATTATTTTAACTTGCATGTAATTAAATTTACAATCTTCTATTTGGACAGTAACAAATGTCTAAATGTCATTAGATTAATATGTTTAAGTACTTTGTCTTAATTTAATTGGGCCCAATCTGTGTATATATACTGTACGTTTTGTGGCTGTAATATAACATTTTTTATTTTATGTAAAAAAAAATTTTTTTTAATTTTAGTTTTTGTTTGTTTTTGTCTATCTTTTCATTTTTGCAATTACGTTTCTAGTAATTACAATTACCTCAAGTCCTTACATCCAATTATTTTACTCATCAGAATGTGACATTGCGAGTTATTTTGAGAAATGCCGCGTGTCAGTGGCTGACTTCAATTAATCCCATGCTCAGAAGTTGCTTTTCGCTCCAGTATTCTTTCTTCCTAATTAATTGGAAGCAGAATGAATTTGTACAATCGCAGTATGGCACGGGGACAATAAATTGGCATTCCAGAGCGTACCTGAAGAGGGGGGTTGAAGCAGTACCTGATGGGAAGGAGGAGGGGTTTCACTGCATGAGCAGGGCAGGACAGAGAGAGAAAAGCGCTGATACAAGCTATAGTTTACCTGCTTCAACCCCAGCAGCAGCTCTAATGTGAGATGTTAAGCTCTATCAGCAGCATAATGTTGATTACCAAAGAATCATTTTCATTCCACTCTCAGATTCCTCAGTTTTTGTGGTTATAGTAACAGACAAGAACTTGAATTGTTCTGGCTTTGTATTACCTACTTAATTTCTAGAAAATAGATTGTTGTGCTATGTAAACATGTTGTAACATCTCTTTCTAGACAGTGAAGTCAGAGTGAAGTGTCAGCAAAAAATAAATAAATTATGCACACACACACAAATACATGCATGTATATAAGCTAAAATATATTACTAGTGCGAGACTAATAATATATTACTAATATGAGACTAATATATTATTAATTGTATTTAAATTATTTTAACTTGCATGTAATTAAATTTACAATCTTCTATTTGGACAGTAACAAATGTCTAAATGTCATTAGATTAATATGTTTAAGTACTTTGTCTTAATTTAATTGGGCCCAATCTGTGTATATATACTGTACGTTTTGTGGCTGTAATATAACATTTTTTATTTTATGTAAAAAAAAATTTTTTTTAATTTTAGTTTTTGTTTGTTTTTGTCTATCTTTTCATTTTTGCAATTACGTTTCTAGTAATTACAATAAAAAATTGCTACATTTTTACTTAATTTCTGGGTATAGGACTTGTTGGACAGCGTTATAATGTCTCTTTCTAGTATCCTGTAGTTACTTTTCTATACTTTCTATAAGTTGTGAGATTGGTTATAAATTTACACAGATAAGGTCAGTAGGTCAAACTGTCACTTTTTTAAAATATTTTTTTATTTTTTTATAATTTTGTACTTATTAATATTTTATTTGACTATTTTAGCTTTATTTTTATTTTAGTACAATAAAATAAAGTATTAATTAGTATTTATTTTATTTTAGCATAAATATTACAGCACAAATGGTTTAAATAATACTGAAAGAAATTATGCTGTATTGAATAAAACAAAACCAAAACCTTCTTCCTCTGTGCTCTGTTTGAGTTCGGTGGGAGAATCATGTTTACCCTCATTCAACACCAGCATGTTAAACAGCATCTTTTTGAATTCAATAACTAAAGTGGAGGTGTTTCACAGAGAGGAAATCCCACTATCAGCATGTATATAGGGATACATTTTAATGTATCATAATCCATAATCCTGTCAGGCAAAGAGCACAAATCCCTTTAAATATGACAATAGCGATAAGAGCACAAAACATGTTCATAACAGAATCGCTCGTGCTGGATTGTTGGACTAAGGGAGTTTTGGGAACACGAGGCCAAATTAGGGGAAGCTCATTAATGAAGTGGCATGCTGATGGATGAGTGTCCCGAGCGGCACGTTTGCTGTTTGTTAAGGGCAGAACCTTTGAAGATGGAGAGAGGAGCTGACAGCGTTATAATGTCTCTTTCTAGTATCCTGTAGTTACTTTTCTATACTTTCTATAAGTTGTGAGATTGGTTATAAATTTACACAGATAAGGTCAGTAGGTCAAACTGTCACTTTTTTAAAATATTTTTTTATTTTTTTATAATTTTGTACTTATTAATATTTTATTTGACTATTTTAGCTTTATTTTTATTTTAGTACAATAAAATAAAGTATTAATTAGTATTTATTTTATGTTAGCATAAATATTACAGCACAAATGGTTTAAATAATACTGAAAGAAATTATGCTGTATTGAATAAAACAAAACCAAAACCTTCTTCCTCTGTGCTCTGTTTGAGTTCGGTGGGAGAATCATGTTTACCCTCATTCAACACCAGCATGTTAAACAGCATCTTTTTGAATTCAATAACTAAAGTGGAGGTGTTTCACAGAGAGGAAATCCCACTATCAGCATGTATATAGGGATACATTTTAATGTATCATAATCCATAATCCTGTCAGGCAAAGAGCACAAATCCCTTTAAATATGACAATAGCGATAAGAGCACAAAACATGTTCATAACCGCATCACTAGTGCTGCATTGTTGGACTAAGGGAGTTTTGGAAACACGAGGCCAAATTCAGGAAGCTCATTAATGAAGTGGCATGCTGATAGACGAGTGTCCCGAGCGTCACGTTTGCTGTTTATTAAGGGCAGAACCTTTGAAGATGGAGAGAAGAGCTGGTGTGGGTAACTGCCCCTCAGCAGGAGGAATGCTGGGACATCAGTGCTGCTTTCTTTCATTTCTTAGAGCCAGCTGAGATTTCTTTTAGTGAAGGTTTGATTTTAACAAGCGCTGTTAGAGAGAGACAGACCTTACCATCCTAATGTCAACCTAGCAGCAGGAATCCAGCACTGTGCATTGCTTTGCATACTGTAGTCAGTTAAAATGCATTAAGACTAAAAAAATTTAAAAAAAAGTTCTCGCAGCAGGTGAACTAAATTGAACTACATTTTTGCACCAGTATAATGCATTGATATCTGAGATGTGGGACCCCCCGCCCCATATATATATATATAAAAAAAAGATGCTTCTAATAGAAAATGTAAGACTTTTGCATACATTCATGCAGCTAAGGTTAGAGCGGATTTTTATTTAGTTTCTTTAATGTAGTTTGAGTTTTCTTTATGATCACTGGCTCAGGCCAAAAGTGCAGTCAAGGCCAAGTTTGTTGTTTTATTAAAATAATTTCAAAATGTAGATGACAAGTTGAATGATTTTTGCTCTTCACATTTTAATGGCTCCAATTTCTTTGAAATTACTGTACAACTACTCTTATAGACTTTTTGAGGGGGGAAAAAGTATTAAAATGTTTAAATGTTTTTTCATTTCTATTTATTTTTAATTACTATTTTCTAATTTCTACAAAGCCTGAACTAAAGAAAGTGTTTATAAGTAATTTAGGTAATTCTTAGGATGATACATTTGTATTTAATATTATTGAATAATATTTAACAAAATATGTAATGTTTAACAAAACAACATTTGAATTATAATTCATCAATGTAATTAATTTAATGTACAAATGTATTAGTGTAATGAAGTATTTAATATGTATATGTATATGTGATTTAGTGTATACATACACTACCGGTCAAAAGTTTGGGATCAGAACGATTTTTAATGTTTTTTACAGGAGTTTCTTATGCTCATCAAAGCTGCATTTATTTGATCAAAAATACAGGAAAAAATGTAATATTGTGAAATATTATTATGATGTAAAATAACGTTTTTCTATTTTAATATACATTAAAATCTAATTTATTCCTGTGATGCGCAGCTGAATTTTCAGCATCATTACTAAATTGATAAGAAGTGATAGCAAAGATTTATATTGTTAGAAAAGATTTATATTTTGAATAAATTCTGTTCTTTTTAACTTTTTATTCATCAAAAGAATCCTGAAAAAAGTATCGCAGTTTCCCAAAAAATATTTGACAGCACAACTGTTTCCAACATTGATAATTCTAATATTAAATCAGCATATTAGAATGATTTCTTAAGGATCATGTGGCACTTTGTACTGGCGTAATGGCTGATGGAAATTCAGCTTTGCATCACAGAAATAAATTATATTTTAAAGGATATTAAAATAGAAACCATTATTTTATATTGCAATAACATTTTGCAAGATTACTGTTTTTTTGTTCTGTATTTTTGATCAAATAAATGCAGCCTTCATGAGCATAAGAGACCTCTTTAAAAAACATTACAAGTCTTACTGATCCCAAACTTTTGAACGGCAGTGTACATATATATATATATATAAACAACATCTAATATATAACAATAACAATGTTTCAAATAAATAAATAAATAAATCTTAGAAACTACAGTATCCCACAGTAAAAAATCCCCAAACAGAATAATCATAATTTTTTGCAACTCCAAGGTCAGATCATTTCTGATATAATTTAGTAGATTATTAAAGGGTTAGTTCACCCCAAAATGAAAATTATATATATATAAAACAATAAAATATTTAAACATTATTTTTTACAAATACTTTGTATATTATATTAAATATTTAACACAACATTTAACAATTTTGATTATAATTCAGTAATGTAAATGTTATGTACAAAAAATTTGCATAAGTATAGTATATTTAGTATAGTAAATATTTTGTGTATTATTGCAAATGATGTAATATATGTGTGTGTGTGTGTGTGTACATTTATTATTATAATTTTTCCATGAAATGTATTTTTTTGTTTTAAAATATATAGTAATTTTTTTGTACTTTATATATATTTTGCATTTAAATCAACTGTACCATCATTTTAAAGTAATGGGTTCATTATTTTGTGTATTTATGTATGTCTTCATGCTCTAAGCATTTAGGCACATGAGCTGAAGCTGAAGCAAACATAGTCCACCACCCACAATACGTCTCAGTATACCAGCTCAATTAATTTGACATGTGAGGCTGTTACTGTCTGAGCGGATGTGTAGAGTGTTTACCTCTTTATAAATAGAATGTGTGCTTATTTTACTGAACTCCAGAGACTGACTCAGCACTTGCTGTTTTTCCAGACAAATCATTTAAGAGTTCTGAATATCTGTATCCATTCATAGCCAATCTGCAAATGTGTTGATCAAGATTGGTCCGTGAGTCCTTATTGTCCACAGTACTGATGGGAGACGCTCAGATATAACAATATTGGCCATAGTGATCTTCAGAAGAACGTCTAGTGTTTGGTTTCCTAATTGACACCATAATGCGCAGTCCAATTAGTTTTGGATAATGCCGGACCATGTGTGAGATAAGAGCGTGTGGAATTCTGCGGCCCCCTGATGTCTGCAGCCATCTGGCTGTGGCCGGTTCATCTCTCTCAGAGCGCTGCTGAGCGTGCACAGTAATTACAGGGACCCGAGCATGACAAACTAACAGCGTTCACTCTCTAGGACTCTTCCAGCAGAATCCTCATCACTTCATCTCTTTCTTTTTAACTTTTTTCCCCCATTCGGTTTCTCTCTTGCTCCATGTGATACATATTTATGGGATGAAATGCGTGCTGGCATCGTTTACAGCCCACTGACACGGAGTAGAGAAATTTGCAAGGATACATGACCAAACCTTCACACCCAGCCTCCCCCATCCCACCTGCCTCTCGCACCCTACAGAGAAGAAACGCCCCTCTGACAGAACCCACAAACGCTCCAATTAAAATCCAAAAGACCCTCATAGCTTAACGAAGAACTTTTCTTTTTTTCTTTCTTTTCTTTCTTTAGAAAAGTGCCAGTGTGCTGGTGCTTCAAGGCAAGACACCTGAGGTGAATAGGGTAAGAATTTTTAACTAATTGTCATCACAATATTTCTCTAGTTTACTGATTACTTTAGGAATCGCAAACTTTTTTTGTATTACAAATTTTAAATGTTTAAAATATGCAAATGAGGCACTGTCTAATTGAGTATGCAACCATTTGCATAAAATTAATAAACATTGGATAAAGCCAGGTTCAAAATTCATGTTGCTGACATATTAAAGAGTCAAAGGTTTTTACAGAAGGGAATTTGGATATCTCTTATCACTTCATAAATCAGAAAATACTGTCAACAGCCAGAAAATGAATGTTTTTAGGAATAGGCAAATGATATGTGAACAAATCCATCTGTAAAAACCTTCAGAATATAGTGTATAATATAGAATATAATCTATTTGTATCTGTAGATTACAATACACAATGTATACTAAGTGCAATGAAATAAACACTTAAAAGAGAATTTTGAATTTCCTTCCACTAGTCTAAAAAATTTTATGAAAAGCCCAATATTTTGGGCTATTTATAACATGACATTTTTCCTGCCTTTAATGAGCTGTTGACCCTTAGTATCTCCTCAAGTTTCAGAAGAGATCTCACAACTGCTCAGATTTACCAAGATACTAATTCTGCAATCTAAGTAAGAGATCTAAGTATGAACTCGAACATTTCTCATCAAGTACTTGATCGGTGCTGCACTATTCATATTCATTTTAAGCACCATATTCTTGACTCCTTAAAATAAAGGGAGTTTTCGCCATAGAAGATCCATTTTGGATTTCCAAAAGAATCGTTCAGTTAAAGGTTCTTAAAAGAACCTTTTTTTTTTTCGTGTAAAAAACATTTGAATAATCTAAAGAACATTTTACTACTATGAAGAACATTTTGTGCTAAAGGTTCCATGAATGTCAGAGGTTCTTCATGAAACCGTAGATGCCAATAAATAACCTTTATTTTTAAGAGTGTACTGTGAGACGTCAGTTGTCTCAATGGTGTCTCTTTTTAGTTTTTTCCTACAGATTTTTAGGAGACCCATCTGAGATCGTATATAAATGAAACATTCATCGTCAGCTATGAAAGAGCAACATCTGAGCAACTCGAGAAGAAATGTGGTGCTGCAGAGAACCAAAAGAATATGTAAAGATTATCCAGAGCCTTTTTATAGTAGGTTTTCACTGGGATCTTTCACTCAATTTCTAACGATTCACACAGTCTCACATATTTCTGCTTTACAGTCATTAAGTTCAGTTCTCGAGTGTTAAGCCCGAGAATGAGGTGTTGAAGACTTCAGGATGTGGAGATTTTCCTCCCAATAAAGATATTTAAAGGATCATCCCTCAGTATAATAGACATGTCCTGCGAATATGCTATTTTTTTTCTGTGCGTTTTATGAGAATTTTTTTTTTTTTATATATATAAGGGTTTTAAACCCATAAACCAAATAGTAAAATAAATAAACAATAATAGTTTAACATATATTATAAAATAAATTATATTTGTATTATTTTATTTTGTAATAAAACAATTTTATAATAAATATAAAATTATTCAAATGTAATGTGTTTTTCACTTTAATAAAAAAAAAGTTTGACCTCCTAAGAATCCAGATTTTCTAAAGGTGACACTTTTTAATTGATCGTTTGCTGAAATAAAACCAATACTTTAGGAGTTTCTGACCTAATTTTGTACCCAGTTAATGGACAGTGCCAACTAATGAAAGATTCAACACTGCTAATTGAGATTGATTCGACTGTTTATGGGCTGTTAAAGAAGAAAATTACAGGCATTATGTAGATTTCTCTCTCTCTCTCCCCCCCCCCCCCCCCCCCCCCCCACTACAGAACAAACCCGGCCGCGCGGCAGGCCTGTTCTGCGTGTCTCTGCGGTGGATTCTGCTGCCTGCTGGAGAACTCCTGCCACATGCTCTCACACACCAGAGGTCGAAAGCTCACGTAACTCATCATGAATTACTTATTCACGGAAATTAACATGCACTTCCCATTCTGCAGGCTTGACGATTTGATGATGTGTTTCTGTGTGCCATCCGTTTGAAAAAGTGCACAGGAGCAGGCACCAAATCAGCCGAGAATGAAAATGGAGCGGCCTGTTCATCTGTTCAGGAAATAGGTTTCGCTGAACTCTACGCTCCTGTACTCCAATAAGCATGTCCCCTTTAGCCGGAATCATTCTGATAATATACAGGCTTATTCATAAAGTAGATGTCTGAGAGTCTCTACATCTCTACTAGCTATTTTCGCAAGGCCATCCAAGTGAATTAGGTTTTAATAATGAACTATGTCCAGTGTCCATTCAAGGGAATGATATTTATGTAGTCTTCTACATGAGCTGCTATAAAAGTGTGCATGAACCGAGAAGTTTAACTGCATATATCGAATGTTTAGTGGCTTATTTAAAAGAAAAAAGATCATTTAAATGACCAGAACAGGTTTAATTATACATTAGGAACAATGTTATTTTAGTATCATTAAGAGTATTGAGCATTATAGTTTTTATTAATATTTTTAATAGATTTTTCATGTTTTGTTTTCATTTTAATTTTTGTTCAAATGTAGTCATTTTGTTGTGTGTTTTTGTCATTGTTGTCATTTTTATTTCAGTTTTAGTTTTTTTAATCAAGTTAATCTGAAAATGAGAAATGTTGCAACTAGCTGAAATTAAATGTTTTTTTAATATTAAATAAAATATTTGTTATATTTTATGCCAATATTTATTTTATTTCAAGTAGCAATTTATTTATTTATTTATTTGTGTATTATTTATTTAATATTTTTTAAATGGTTTTAGTTTTATAATGACCCTGGTTAGAAGAACAGATTAAAACGGTAAGTGCATTTACAGTATACTTCAATTTCAGTCAGATTGAACAGGAATTTGTCTTTTTAAAATGTGACTACTTTAACCTGAATTAAGTTGTACAAGTCTAGGCTGCATTTCCTCAAAAGCATTGTTAGCTTAAGTAGGTTGTAGATTGAGGCCTTTGGTGCCAGTCGTTTCTATTATCTACTTTGGCATTCAATGCTTTTGGAAATGCAGCCTTTGTATTTTAAGAAGTTGGATGAAAAGGCCTAGATAATGTGACTGGAGCCTGGCTTCGTCCAGCACACAAGTTAATCAAACTATAATTGGCCTTAGCATGGTGTGTGTACTCCAAGTCAGAAATGATGTGAAACTTGTATTTAATTGCACAAATCGGATTTGTTCAAAGATGTTTTAGTGCTGGCATTAATGAGTATATGTGACATGTGTGTCAGCGGAGAGATTGGTTACGAACCTCATACTAAAAGCACTGATATGCCTATGTGATATGCTTTTATGAGAGTTGCAACCAAAAGACTGTGCCAATTACAGAAAACAAAAATCCAATAAGCCCAGAGGCACTTATACCAGATGAGAGCCGCTTTAGTATTACCCCAAAACAGTGTTTGAGTGATTGTTATTAAAAATTATTTCAAACACCCAGATGTCTCCATTTAGTTGACTAGATTTTCACAGAGTTTCATTAAAATAGTGTTAGAACAGTTGTTCTGGCCAAGAAACAAAAGTGAGAGACAGAAAAATACATGCAAACACAGTCGTACCCAGAGAGATGCACATAGTTAATGATAAACATTCACTTTTAGGCAAATGAAATGCAAGTGACATGACAACAAAATCTGTTTAGCAAACGTTTGCAGGGTCACAGTAAATGAAGCTCTTTGTTGATAATCGTACACGTGCATAGCAATTTGGTTGCCAGGAGACGTCTTTTGTTGATAACTGAACATTTGCAGAGCCAACAGTAGCGTTTGTGTGTCTTTATCATCTTCTGAGCTTCAGACAATGAAATGCCTTTATGTTGGGAAGTCAAAGGGATCAAGTAGGAATATCCCACAATGGACTGCAGCATTGTCCCACTACTCTTCAAGCTGCATTCAAATTTTCTAAACCGAACATCAACCGAGTGTCTTTTAAAATCAGCAGCTGCCGTTTATTGTTTATTTTCAATTAAAAGAGCAATTTTATTGGTTTACGAGGCAGGATATGCATGGAGCAACTACCGACTAATTCGTTAATTACAACACATCTCAAGCAAGAAGTTACTATAAATTGTATTTTATGGGAAAGTCTGCTTAAATGTCACTGGAGTCTTGCCTGATTCCCACTAGGAATGTGAACACATCTGCTCGCTAGGATCCCGTTTGTCTCGAATCGGTCGGCGAAACATTGCTCCCATGGTCTAACGCATGCTCTAATATGCACATCAAAGAAAGGCTCGCATCAGATATGTGCCAGCAGAGCATCGAGCAATGCATTTCTCAGCCCTGCCGTGGCATTTGTTACTAATTCAAGTCAAACATAATTGATGTAAAAGCTGCATCCAAAACCATGCTCTTGCTTTATCCAGTTTAAATATTTTAATACGTTTACATGGATGATCTTACACCAGTTATGCACTATGAAGTGTAAGGTCATGTAAACACCTTAACCCTTTAAAGGCAGGGTATGTGATTTTTCAAAAACACTTTAGAAAACTGATTCGGGCCGAATAGCAAAACAAACTTGTAGCCAATCAGCAATAAGGGGCGTGTCTACTCGTGATGTGGAGGAGAGAACTTTCAGTGCATGGGACGAATACTCTGCCTTTAACTGTCACCCCCCCATTTTTGAACATAGATGTGAAAGTGCACTATGCAAACTTAAATTGTTATAATTCATGAACGCGTTTGAATATAGACCTAAGGTTGGACTCTTTTTTTAAAGAAGACAATCACCAAATTATTGTAGAAGTGGAATATTTCAAAATATGAAAGTATCAAATAGTTATAGAAGTTTAAATGTACTGTAAAGAAAATGCACTGTACTATTTTTTTTTTAAATTTTATATAAAATAAATATGTTAGCAATAATAACGTAACCTGCTTGAGGCAAAGGGTTGCCAGGTTTTCATAACAAAACCAGCCAAACTGCTACTCAAAACTAGCACAAACTATCTGCGTTTCGAGGGGGTCCCCCAGTAAAAATCACGTTCCGGGGGCTAAAATACACGTTATTAGGGTCGCTTCAACCCGCGGACATGAAAAACAACCCGCGGCAACAGTGATAAAGTAGCCCAATTCCATGGGAAAACCGCGGACTTGGCAACACAGTATAGTAATGTCTACAATGGACACGACCGCTGTCTCGACGTGACCACAACAGCTTTAAGTTGTCTAATTTGGCACGGTCTCCCTGCTGCACTAATAGTAGTAAGCCATTCCTCTGTGTATACATATCCTTACAAGTACAATTTTAGCTGTATTATTTGTGTCCCCTTCAAAAATTGCTGTTGAGAAATGTTGTTTATTGTCCCCCCCCCCTACTGTTAGACGAAATTTACACTCCTGTCTAAAATTGCAATAAAATTAAAGCCTTCCTTATGTCTAAATAAGTTGTTCCAAATTTGAAGTTGATATAACAAAAATGTAGGTTCCTGTCAGATTTTATTTAGGGCGTTATACCACAAACAGCCACCGGGTGACACCCAAACGCCACTGAATTTTTTTAATGCATTTTTCTGTCACAAATGTCTAAATTTCTCTGTCAATTTTACTTCAGGAGTCGTGAGGATATGGAATCGTGAGACTCAGACCTTTCCAACGATATGTATTTTGTCAAGATTATAAAAATTATTGATTCTAAAAGACCGTAATACATTTTGCAATATGACATTTGACCCCGCCTGCTAAGGGGGAGGAGACCGCCAAAAGATTTACCATTTCCATGGTAATGCAATGTCTAATTTCAAAATAGTTTTCAGAGGATGAATTTTGAGGTTTTAAGCTTTCACATTATATGTAATTTATGATGATTACTAAAATATGTGATGGGGTAAAAAGACAACGAAAAAAGAGCACCAAGCGTCCCACAGGTGACAGTAAGACCTTTTTATTTTTCCGCAGCCCTTATATTTTTGACGTCAAAAGTGGAGAAAATCCTGCATCTTTCATAATGTAAGCACAGTTGTTTGCCGTTTTTTATATTAAATTATCATCTATTTGTTGTACAACTAAACAGTTAAATTGAACTATAGTGCTCGTCAAAATGATGTAAATAATTTAATGATAAAAAAATTATTACAGGGAAAAAAATCTGTCACATCTTTCACTGCTTGATTGGCAGAGCCATGAGAGAGCAGGTCACCTGTTTCCTTAAGCAAAGAATGGCGTCTGTCAGAAAGAAAAAGGCAAAGCTGGAGAGACTGGCAGAATGAGAAGATGAAAGATAGAAAGAATAGAGAGGCAGGAGGGTCGATCGAGAGAGAGAGAGAGAGAGAATCCACTGGGGTGGAATAATCTCCACCAGGAGCAAAGTGAAGACCATCAAGCACATTTCACATGCAATTTAGTGTGACGTGTCTGATGAAAACCATCATAACCAGAGCACTCTAATTTACAAGCTTAAGAGCACGATGTCTTTCAGTTGAATCTCAGGGCCAAAGCACGGCGGTGCGCAGAAGCGTGCGTCAGTGTAAGCGTACGAGAGCGGTGTGAAGCGTCAGACATCTGGAGGGGCTGTCAGGCTGAGAAGGGCTTGAATGTAATATGAGGATTTTCTTGCAGAAGGTTCAAATTGTCTTGTCGGAATCGCAGGTGCAAGTTTAGGGAAGGACAAGTCAATTGCTGCACGGATTGCAAGTAGAACGCACTTCAGAAGAGTGTTAAGACTGGCTTGTTTTTTTTGTTTTTTGTAAGCTTTTATAAATCATTCATTCAGTGTGGCCACATCTCACCAACCCCATCCTCTTGTTTTTAAGGTTATTTGTTTAGATTGCCCCAGATAACACTTATTAAAGCAATACTGATGCAAGCTACACATCCCAGATCCTCTAAATCCTTCTTCATTTCAAAAGATTATGACTTCAGTCCCAACAGGATCTTGGAGAACTGATTATTGCAACCCAAAATAACTGATTTTGCAGCAAACAAAAAATGTCATTTGACAATTGTTGACATTTACAAAAAATGTAATTATAGTTATAGTTAATATAATAGTGATAATGAGTACAATTAACTGCAAATATTTTACTGCATAACAGTAGTAAGCATGCAAATATATAAGGCTCACCTGTGCATATATAATTTTATTTAACCATTGTATATTTGTAATAATTATTATTGAAAGTTAAATAACAATTTTATTTAATTAATATTAATTAATTTATTATGTAATAATTATTTTTGTATTCTAGGAAAAAATCAGAAGAGACTGCATGTCACAAACCTGGGCTCTCCTACATACCAACTCCATAAACTAACGTTATGGGTAAGTTGGTGATTATTTAGATGGTAAAAACTGATTAGAAATTGTGGTCTCTGACAAAATATGTTTTTGTTTAGTAAAAGACTCAGTTTGAACTGTGGGAGAAACTTTTAAAAAATTTTTCCTGGTGCATTCTGACGCGTTTTCCCTCGAGCTTCTATTTCATTGCACTAATAGGCCATTAACAGATAAGATACATTTTATGAGTCCATTAAGGAAGTGTAAGTTAAATGACAATCGAAGGGTCAAGTCATTGTAATTTCCCATGATGGTCCAGTGGTGCAGGTTGAGTTGGCGGACATAATTGGCTTTGCTCATTCTGCTCTAGGGAGATGCCTTCAGACTTGTGTCTTTGCAGTCGTTTATTAACATTTAATACGTATGCTGTTTTCCTTCAGACAGACAGAGGACCAAGCCCTCTCTCTTCACTGCAGCTTGTTTGCCGGCATCCATGTTTAATACAGTGTAGTCAGCTCTGGAAACATCACCCTGCTGATCTCAAGGCCATGTGGAGGGGGAGGTGAAGGTGACGGCAGCCCTCGTTTGTCGCATGCGTGACACTTTGTGCTGCTCATCTAAGTCGGCTGGTACCTGCTTTATTGTCCTCCACCAACAACCTGAACCCACAGGCCACCTATTTTTCAAAAAATAACACAGTAAAATTTGTTTGGATTTTGAATGTGATTTAAAAAAGTAATGCTTTTAACAATACTGTTGTCACTAAGAATCATTACAGAGAACCCGTACCATTGTAGGTATAGTGAAATTATGAAAATGAACATTTACATTTATCCTCCGGCCATCCAAGATGTAGATGAGTTTGTTTCTTCACCAGAACAGATTTGGAGAAATCTAGCATTACATCACTTGATCAGCAATGGATCCTCTGCACTGAATGGGTGCCGTCAGAATAAGAGTCCAAACAGCTGATAAAAACATCACAATAATTCACAAGTAATCCACACAAATCCAGTCCATCCATTTAACATCTTCTAAAGTGAAAAGCTGCATGTTTGAATGGAACAAATACATTATAAAGATGTTTTTAAATTCAAACCATTGCTGCTGTCTAAAATACAAGTCCTCTATCTATAATATTGCTTTCTCCAGTGAAAAAGTCATCTAATCTGAATCAGGAGAGAAATATGCACAGATCAAGCACTGATTACAAGCAAAAATAGTCCAAAACAGTTCTAAACAAATATGTTGGTGGATTTTTATGTGAGAGATCAGTAGGGGATTAACTTTTTCACTTAGGGATTATTATGGATTATAGATTATGGGTTCGTATTTTGGCCATGACTTAAAGTTAAAATGCCTTAATGATGGATTTGTTTCTTACAAACACGCAGCTTTTCACTTCACAAGACTTTAATTGAGTATTGTGGATTATTGTGATGCTTTTAGTAGCTGTTTGGACTCTCATTCTGACGGCACCCATTCACTGCAGAGGATGCATTGTTAAGCAAGTAATGTAATGCTAGATTTCTCCAAATTTGTTTCAAAGAAGAAACAAACTCATCTACATCTTTGATGGACTGAGAGTAAATTTTGAGCAAATTTTCATTTTTGGAAGAACTATTTCTTTAATCATAAAACAGTGAAATGGGTGAAGAACTCCCTTGAGTGAGAAAAAGCAACTTGGTAAGCAGGATAAAAAATAAAGCAAACAAAAACACCCCTATGGAGAAGAAGCCATCTGCCTGTGCTAGGCACACATTTCTAAAAATGAATCATCAATCTGTTCTTAAACTATAGTAAACAATTACATGACTCCAACACTGTGTTGAAAGGCAGCAACGTAAATAAAATAATCCACCTATGTGGCAATAAAGGAAATGAAGTCCATATTGCATATAAATCAGCGCAGAAAAAACATCCGGCTACTCCAGGCAGGCCACCGACTGGGCTTTGGCCATGCAGAGAATTACATTACAGAAATTTCTTCTATTTCAAACGTGGTGATAAACTCAAAGTACACCATGAAACAATAAAAACCGCTGACCAAACAGCCTCAGTGTCACCCGCTGTGCTCTTTGGCACCTCGGAGTGTTCGTGCTAAAACTCGGTCTTACGTAAGCATAAACTGAGATCATTGCATTTCTGAAATAATTGCCTAGAAATATTCCCAAGCGCCAAACTTCATCTGGTTGAAGACTCTGAACAATAGAGAATAGAAAGCATAAAGCCTTCTCTGATGAATTGAAATAAGAAGCATGCGCTGTAGTTGTGCTGTCAGACATTGTGTTAATTTCATTACAAAAAAGATTTTACAAATATTTGCATCCAGTCACTCTTTGATTTAAAACAGAATCGTGGGATTGGGCTGCAGCGCTGTAATAAAGCCAACAGAGCAAATACAATAACGTATGATCTGTCAGCGAACACAATGTACACAGAAAGCACAAAAGAACGCGCTTTCCTCTATCCTGATATTGATACTTTTCCTATTTTACTGCAGCACACGCACTGCTGAAAGATGCCCGATTTCTTGAATGCTCTGAATCAGCTGATAAATAATGCATACACATTTATTGATTAATATTTCACTAGGTGGAGGTTGCTGAGGAATTCTTGAACAGGCCAATAATGCCTTGCGTGATAAACATTGTGTGTTTTCCTGCCATTGACTCAAGGATTCGAAGGGACGTACGTTTGCAATTGAATCTGACAGTATGGTATTACAGCTCATAACAATTTGTGCATCTTACTGCCTCTAATGACACTTGTGGTTATTGGCAAAGTGAAGGTTAAGTTAATGAGCTGTGGACGGTCATCAGTGCTTTGCATCCAGCAATGAGTTAATAAAATATCAAACCACTGGATGTATTTGCACAGTCCAAGGCTGTGCATGTATTTCTTGGCTTGGTCCTCGAAAAAAAGATTTTTGAACCAATGCCATCAGAGTAAATGCTCAAGGGCAACGCAGACTCCGGAAACTTCAGTAAAAAAAAAAAAAAAAACAGCCCAGCACTGCAACAGCCTATCAGCCTTAACCTCAGCTTCATGTTCTCTGCAGTGTGTCTCCCATGTTCTACCTGGTCAGGCATGATAAGCTTACAAACTCCATCACAGTGCCTGTATTATGCATGGTTTGTTCAGCAGCCTCAACATAGCACAGTGTATAAAGATGTTGTGGTTGACCATGTCCCACGTTGCTAAATTTATTCTCAATATGTATCAAACTAATTATTAGACTATTGATCGATCTGTTGATCTATGTGTCATCTGAAACTGGAAATAATAGTGTTATTCTAGTTAAAATCACAGTAGCAGAATGATATCTTTTGCATACATATGTAAGTTATAGCACAAGCAGTATCAAAACATTAATTTGAACACTTATCCAGGCTCGTTTGAACACTGTTAGTTCTGCAGAACACTATATATTTTTCTCTCTCCATGTGAGCAATGGTTTTGACATCAGATCACCAATTAGTTTAGCATCTAAATTGGTGGGTGGCAAGCCAAGGAAAAATAACAATGCTAATAATAAAACAGAATATGAATAAAAAATAAATGCAAATAATAAAACTTGCAGTAGGCTGCATGGAGGGAAAAAACATGAAGCTATATTCACACATTCCATATTGTTGTAGCCACACATTTTTACAAAATGTACAAAATTGCCTTTCCTATTCAGTCTGTCATGTAAATTTTTGCATATTGCTTATGTAACATCAATTAAATTTCAAGATTTTTGGGAACCTTTTGTCTATCTATCTATCTATCTATCTATCTTTTGCTTCTATTTCACTATATTTTACCACAAAACACAATGTTTTCTTTTTAGGCTACATGAGGAAATTGTTTTTGGCATCTGAATACCAATTATCTGGGATCTTTTAAACGTTTCATTGCATGCCTTTCATTATGATTTAATTATCTTTTTTCCCCCTTTTATATGGAAAAGACGAGAAAACATGGCAATGGAGAGTCTTCATTTAGACGTGATAAATGTTACGGGAGGAATGTACTGATGCTGCACGATGCTATTTGCATCAGATAAACCTCTGTAAAAAAAGAAGAAAGCACGGAGCTAAAACTGCCTTTCATGCCATTATTAACGACATTATCCAAGATGTAATATCTCATACACATACATACACACCTCACATTACTTGTTTATCGTAGCAAAATATAAAAACGAACAGCAAGAACAACAAAGACGGCGTTGAGGGGCTCTCTTTAGACGTTACGTTGAGTCTGACATCATGGGAGCTCCGCAAGCTTAAAAGAGACGGTAAAAAATACAACGGGAGAATCACAGAAGGCTCTCATTGTGGAATGATAACGACTACAACGGCGTCTCCTGTCAGCTCCTCTTCCCGCCGCGCAAGGCAGCAGCAGTCACGTGACAGCAGCGAGGGCTCACAGACTGAGAGAGAACGATCGCGCTTCATTCGCCATACTGTGTTTTGTGCCATAACGCATTTTTATCGCAACATTTTACTCCCACTCGGTGAGTACGTTTCCAGGCCTTTTTGTAACCCTTTTTGTCTTTTCACTTGCTCTTTTTTTATTTTTTTTCTCTCTCCTTTTGCTGGGGTTTGAGCGTTGAGATTTGAAAAAGTGTTGTTTTGATGCGTTTTTCGATCCGTACCTCAAGTTTTTAGTATGCAGTGATTCCTATTCAGTACTGAGTGACACTGGCCAAGTACGTGCTTGCAGTCGTGTGAAATCATGCAACTGGTTTTTAAATGGCCTTGGCAGGTCTATTTTTACGTATGTACGATGATATTTGTTTTGAACCCTTTTTCCTTTTTTGTTCTCTGCCATAGACTTTTGCTGTAGATATGCTTTGCTTGTATTTTGCGCTGTTGTTCATGAGAGTTTTGTGATTTTGATGTCACCGAGCGAAGCATTTGCTTTTATTTTGGTCTTTTCTTTACCCGAAAGTCATTTTCAGACCTGGTGACGTTTTAATGGAAACTTTTCTCGCAGCATACCTGTCACGTTTGTTTATTTTTGCTGGTTTTTCTTTCATTTTTTTAAAATGCCTTATACTTTTGCAGATGATTTTAAGGTGAAGTGATTTTTGGATGTGATCATTTTTCACGTAGATGATGCAGATTAAGGTGTCTATGAAGGGAATAATTGTTTCTTTGGGGAAAATATCAATCAGTGCGTCTTTGCTTTCACCGAAGATGAACAGACTCTCCTTTGCAGGTATATAAAGACAAGAAATCAAACCTTTCAGCACATGTTTGTTTGCAATAAAAGCAAGGCGATTCTGAAATGTTAATCTGTGAATGATGTATTCTTTGGCTGTGAGGTTTATCATCAAATACACATCTGTAGTTGTGCTTGTGCATAACCACATTGCAAGTGAATGTGAAACTTAAGTGGTACCTCTGTAAATCATACCTTTATCGTTGTATAAATTACAATAAGTGGATGTCTCACTCACCTTATGTGGATTTAATAATGATGTATTTAAAAGATTCATCCCATATGTCATTTACTTTATAACTGTTCAGATGCCTGGGTAAGTTGGTCCTGCTATCTGTATTTTAGATATAATCTTCAACAGTTTCAGACTGTAACTATGTGTTGGATGCCAAATATTTTCACTGTGAGGTTTGGATGATTTCTGGTGAACATATACGGTATATATGGATCTATTGACCAACAGAGCACATTTTATTGCAGGTAAATTGAATTGACAACATAAAAAAAAAGGCTTAAAAACACATGTAGATGTCTCACCAATGAAAAGAAAGAGTAATGAGCATGTTAAACTGAAATCTCAAAAGAGATCCAGCATGCTGTTCCTTTCAGGACCATGGATAGCGAATGGGTTCACAAATAGCATTTCAGCACTCTGCAAGCAAGCGCAGACAACTTTTCATGGCATCTGTTATGTACAGCAAGGAAGCTTTTATAGCATCTAAAGCTTATTTTAAGATCTGTCTGCTTAAAGGGATAGTTCCTTTTACTTCCATTTAAAATCCATTTACTGACCCTCATGTTGTTCCAAACCTGTATGACTAAGTTCTTTTGTGGAGCTCAAAATGTGTTTTTTTTCTTTTTTGGAGGAATATATATATATATAATTTATTTATTTACTTACAAGTAAATGGGGTCCAGTGCTGTTTTAGACCCAACTAACTTACACTGTATGGACAAAAACAGATAAATTATTCTTCAAAATATGTGCTCCACAAAAGAAAATAAGTCATACAAGTCTGGAAAGACATTAGGGTGAGTAAACATTTTTGGGGTGAACTATCCCTTTAACATTTTCCTTTCTAAACATGTATTTTACTGAAAGCATTCTGTGCACATGCTTTCCCACAGTTCCTAAAAGCAGTGATCAGTGACACAGCAAGGTGTGTGTGTGGGTGGGCATGGCAGTAACTGCTGTTGTGCTTTGTCTTTTCATCTTAAGCTTCACCTCTTCCGGTTAGCCCCCAGAATATCTTTAGATTCTGTCTTAATGTCAGGCGCTGTAGTGATTGTGAAGGTGCGCCGCTGCATTGAGATGTACATGGCGTGTGTTGAAAGGTGCCTCTGCTGCGTTGATAAATGTCTCTTTCTCTGTCATCCCTCCAGCTGGGTGTTATGATAGCCGGCGTTACTTCCTGCAGTGTCGTCTCAGCCCTCCAGGCGATTTTCCCCTGTTATCTGGGCATCGCACATGAGAGCTATAAATGAGGGTTGAGAAATATAATAGCTCATGTGTGGAGATGGCTTTGCACTCATGAATAAAACATTCTTCTGTTAGTAAAGGACTGTTTACGCTGGACATGTGCCCGCCATCTGAGTAGAGCTGGACTTTGGGTGTGTGTTGGCTGACTATAACTTGCCTCTACTTTATAATTTTTGGTGCACGCTTTGTTAGTTGATTTTTATTTCCTGATCTGCTTAAGATTTGCATTGTTATTGATATCAGTTGTCTCCTTGCAGACATTACAGCCAGATGCTCCTCTGTACCCAGAAGAATTTGCAGGAATGTCTTGGTCTCAAATTCTCACACTGCCAAAGCAACAGGATGTAAAGGATCAGAGTTAAAACCCCTTTGAACTGCAGTCTCTGATCTGTCACAGAGGGAAAAAACAGGGCCTGTTAGTGACATAGGAAATGTTGGGATGGAAACCACAGAGGTTTGATTCTGTTGAGTTGTTTCAATTACCTTTGACTGATAGTTGACTGATCATTTTAGCCATAGTTCACTTCAAAATGAAACTTTTGTCATCAATTACTCACGTCGTTGTATGACTTTCTTTCTTCTGTGGAACACAGAAGACATCTTAAGATTTACTAAGTAAAAGCAGCTATCTTTAATTGCAATCATGTTTCACAATATTACTGTTTTTACTGTGTTTTTGATCTAATAAATGCAGCATTGGTGAGCATAAGAGACTTACTTCAAAAACATTAAAAAATGTTACCAACCCCACACTTTTGAATGGTAGTGTATACGCATAATGTTATGAAAGTAAAATGAGTTGCGAATGTTGTTTTTATGTCGACTTTAGCTGATCTCTTAGTGTTAGTGTTACTGACATAGGAAACGTTGGGATGGAAATCACAGAGATTTGATTCGGTTGAGTTCATTTTAATTACTTTTGTACTGTTAGATGAATTATCAATTGATTACTTTATAGGCATAGTTCACTCTAAAATGGACATTCTGTCATCATTTACTCATGGCATTGGTTTTGAAACAATTTTCACTCAGAATTTGCTGCAAATTTCCCCCAAAAAAACCCGCAAGCAACACATTGAAATAAGTTTTCTCTTATTTTCTCTTAAAACATACTCTTTTTTTTAAAGTTACAACTTTGATAAAATAATTTTTACAGTGTACGGTTAAAATATGATCTTGTCTTTGGAGATCTGATTACAGTTAGGCTACTGCGTGCACCTTTAATAAATGGCATTAAATTATTTCATTAACAATGGGGAAGATTATATAATGATATTCACTACATCGGTAGCCCCTAAATAGCTATTAAGCTGGGGGGAAAAATGGTGTAGTAACCGGCTTGCTTTTATTGTTTTCACTCATACATTTCTACTAAATGTCACAAACAATTACAAAGAAATGCCATGTAACACATTTTTTTGAAGTTGAAAAACTGAAATAGTATTTTCTTGTAAAACAATCCAATAATCTTTGTTTTATTTACAACTTCAAAGAATTTTTTTTTTTTCACTGGTTAACATGATTATACTCCACCTGCACGGCCTAGGTGACATCAGACGGAATGGAAAGTAATTTAGATTAAAACAATTCATTTTTTTTGTCTTTGAAATATTGTGCAATTATTAATTGTGCACAAAAGATTGTTAATATATTATGAAAGTAAATTTGGATTTTACTGTATGTTGACTTTTAAAAGTCAAGCACACAATTAAGAACAACTTTGATAAAATAATTTTTACAGTGTACGGTTAAAATATGATCTTGTCTTTGGAGATTTGATTACAGTTAGGCTACTGCGTGCACCTTTAATAAATGGCATTAAATTATTTCATTAACAATGGGGAAGATTATATAATGATATTCACTACATCGGTAGCCCCTAAATAGCTATTAAGCTGGGGGGAAAAATGGTGTAGTAACCGGCTTGCTTTTATTGTTTTCACTCATACATTTCTACTAAATGTCACAAACAATTACAAAGAAATGCCATGTAACACATTTTTTTGAAGTTGAAAAACTGAAATAGTATTTTCTTGTAAAACAATCCAATAATCTTTGTTTTATTTACAACTTCAAAGAATATTTTTTTTTTCACTGGTTAACATGATTATACTCCACCTGCACGGCCTAGGTGACATCAGACGGAATGGAAAGTAATTTAGATTAAAACAATTCATTTTTTTTGTCTTTGAAATATTGTGCAATTATTAATTGTGCACAAAAGATTGTTAATATATTATGAAAGTAAATTTGGATTTTACTGTATGTTGACTTTTAAAAGTCAAGCACACAATTAAGACTTCGTCAGTGTCTTCTTTGACAGTGTTGCCTCATTTAACACAGACATTTTAACAGTGAGATTTCTAAATGATATTCTAATGGCTACAAGACTTCATTGCTTTCCTAGTCTCATATTCTAATCAACAAAAATTCACAGTGATGAAGGACGTAACTGCTTTTGAGTTCACAATGAGCTTGTTTCCTTGCATGGTCATATCTTAATAACAATCAGAATGAGATAAAAGCTTCTCCCTCTGAAGGACTCTAACCTCTCATGTACCCCTGAGCAGATAATCAGCTCACCCTTGGCGATGAGCACTGGGCTTTTATAAGCTCGCAGGAATCTGTTTCCCTTTTCGGAGCTGTAAATTTGATAAATGGGAGGATTCTTCATTGAATAATCATATTCTGAATAATCAATCCCATTTCTGAAGAACAAGGGCAATCTAGCAGAGCTTTTAAGTGGCAATTATGTTGAAGCATTCGAGTTATAATACAGTCTTTAAGCGCAATCTCTTCGGTAATATGTGCTACACCAACTTTTCCAATTAAATTGTTTTGTTAACCTTAGTGACATTTTGAGTTTCAGCCAATCGTTAGAATGAGCTCACTGACATTATCAGACCAGAGATTGTTAATGTCAATCAGATCTGTGCACATTTTCATCCTGCTTCAAAGCACAGGGAGCAGTTCAAGACAACATGAAATCAAAATTGACCCTGTTTACCTTATCAATACATATCTTCATAATTTTTTTTTTTTTTTGCTCAAATGACTTTCAGGTTGTTGTTTTTAACCCTTTCTTTTCAAACCGCTATAAAACCACTTTATTTTTTCAATCAAATCAGTTCTTTTCCTGTTTCACTCATATACGCTACTGTTCAAAAGTATGGGGTCAGTGGGACAGTAAAGGTTTTTTTAAGAGAAATTAATACTTTCATTCAGAAAGGATGCATTAAATTGATCAAAAGTGACAGCAAGACAGCAAAGATATTAAAAAATAATCATAATTTCAGTAACTTTCAGATAACTTTATAATTATCAAAGAATTCTGAAGTTTCCTCAAAAAATATTAAGCTGTTTTCAGCATTGATGATAATAATAAGAAATGTTTGTTGAGCAGCGATTCAGCATATTAAAGTGAAGGATCATGTGACACTGAAGACTGGAGTAATGATAATAAAAATTCAGCATTGATCACAGAAAAAAAAGACATTTTATAATACGTTAAAATAGAAAACAGTTATTTTAAATTCTAAAGATATATCACAATATTACTGTTTTTTACTGTTGTTTTTAATTAATTAATAATTTTTTAAAAATCAAATAAATGCAGCCTTGGTGAGCAGAAGAGACTTTAAAAAACATTAAAAATGTTACCAATCAAACTTTTGAAGGTAGTGAATATGCATCATGTTATTAAAGTAAAACGGGTTGCAAATGTTGACTTTATTAGAAAACTTGCTTGTTCAGTTTAAGACACCTGGAAGCCATGATTCCTAAGCAAAATGTGAGTTTTTTAAATTATTTTATTGGAACTGTACTCAGCATATTTAACTTCTTGTTAAATATTAATCCTATAATTTATCATGGAATTTATTAGATTATTTTGTCTTTTTTTGCTGAACTCAAAGTACAGTCTCAGAAGCTTTTGATCGCATTCTACCACAGAAAGTGTTATTTTACAGTGTATTTTGGCTGACGGCAGGTTAATGGGTTGGACTGAGAGATGTGACTCTAAGGGGCATCGGTGTAATAAGCGTGTGGTCTGATCTGTGGTTTGATCCTGTCACTTACTCGCTGCTGAAGACTCCGTTCTCTCAGCCAATCAGCTCTCAGTTCAGTCTGTAATATGAATTTGTCTTCCTAGCACTCACTTAAAGGGGTCATATGATGCTGCTAAAAAGAACATTATTTTGTGTATTTGGTGTAATGAAATGTGTTTATGCGGTTTAAAGTTAAAAAACCACATTATTTTCCACATACTGTACATTATTGTTTCTCCTCTATGCCCCGCCTTGGATTTGAGACTTTAGTCTTTGCAAATTTACAGATCTTCTTTATGCACCAAGAGCTTGTAACACTCCAAAGAGAAAGGAAAAAATGAAATCGCATCATATGACCCCTTTAAGACCCGTTTGGGCACCGTGAGAGGAAATAATCCATCTGCCCTCCACAAATGTCTAAAGAGTAAGTGTGTCCAAGTTTGCACTTTCAAATTGGTCTTTGCACTAATTGCCTGATTTCTCTCCCAATAATTGAATAATGACATAGATTAATTAATATCGGCGAGATGGCACAGAGAGTCTGTCTGGCTACTATTTAAGTTTTTGCTCGGCAGACCTCATTTACTTTTTATTCTGACAATTCAATCCAGCTGGGATTGTTTGTCACGGACTTCCAACTGGGGAACATTAAAATAATAATAAAAAAAAATTAAAAAACTCCGTTCTCTCAGCCAATCAGCTCTCAGTTCAGTCTGTAATATGAATTTGTCTTCCTAGCACTCACTTAAAGGGGTCATATGATGCTGCTAAAAAGAACATTATTTTGTGTATTTGGTGTAATGAAATGTCACAGTGATTCAACAACATGAACTAATGTTTTCTAAAAAGCATTTTGAAAATTGGAAAATTTAATTCAGTTCTGTGAATCTGTTCAAACTGTCTGTTCAGTGATGCAATTCAAAATTCTGATTCAACAATTTTCTCACATCTTCAATTTTGCATATTTTTCATAATCACAGAAGTCTCCATGTGGCTTTATGTATGTTGGTAAATAAATAATTCTGCTGTTTATTATTGTGTATTGTTTTATTTGTGTGTATTAATAAATACAAATTTTAATTTATTCATGAAAATTCTATCTATCTATCTATCTATCTATCTATATAAAATGCTGTAGAAAACATGTCTTGATTTTTTAAATGTACAAATATAAATATTGTATGTACCATAATATATATTATTTTATATAGTAACTATATATACACACACACACACACACACACACACAAGGCTACATTAGCCTAAAAAAACCATTAAAAATATATATTAGTCTATATACTGAATTAGTTGGAGTCTTCATCTCATGTAAGTTTGCATAATTGTAAATATTTTTTTCTGAAGTGCTATTTATTCTATATGTTTGAAGCCTTTTAATGTGAAAAAATTTACTTAATGCAGCTTTAAAACATTTAGAATATTTCAAGAGTAAATTCCAGCAGTAAGTACTAAACATTTGTGCCCACATGTACAAGTGCAACCTTGAGAATGTGTGTTTATGTGTTGCGTGCCGTAAGTGTTAACGTTTATTTCTTACTGGCAAATATTTATACCTGGTTGTCTGTGGCAGATTAAATCATGATTCACTTCATGGAATCAATTTCACAGCCTATTTCAGCAGCACTGTGTCCCGCATCCCAGATGTCGTTTTACCCCACTATTTGTCTCACTTGGGATGCACAAGCTTTCCCAATATATTTATCCCTCTCTGTTTATCATATCAGCCTGCATAAAATCTTCATTAATGCATATGATTGAAACCCCAGCATTACAGTGAGGCGAGGGTGGTTTGTCTTACTCCCCCCGTTCTTTGTACGCCTTCTTTTTTGCACGTACACAATCACAGTCATCTTATATGGCTGTGTGTTATTTATTAAGTGCAGATCTCTCGGCTTGTCAACATCAGGGAGAGCTGTGCTCCATCAGCTACAAGAGCTGTTGACTTTAAGACAGCTCCTAAACTATTAGAGTTATACTGTGACAAAGCTGCTCTCGCATACTGTCATACCCTTGTACTGATAAACAGTTGGCATGTCACACTCTTGTACTGTTGCGCTACTAGACTCACACTTTGTTTGAGTTCTTAGTTCAAACTAGCGGTTGACCAATATACCAATGCCAAGGGAAGGGTGGCAGATGGCTGATTTAATATCGATATGGATAGTAGAAATATATATTTAAATATTTTTAAATATACATATATTAATGGTATATTTGTATTATAATTTATTATATTATATTATAGCTAATAGTATTGTGTGTAGCTAATTTTGTAGCTAATAGTAGTGTATATATACACTACTGTTCAAAAGTTTCAGGTCAATAAGATTTTTTAATATTTTAAAAGAAGTGTCTAATGCTCACCATGGCTGCATTTATTTGATCAAAAAATACATACAAAATGTGAAATATTATTATAATTTAAAATTAAAGTTTTCTATTTTAATATATTTTAAAATGTAATTTATTCCTGTGATGAAAAGCTGAATTTGAAACCAGTGTCACATGATCCTTCAGAAATCATTCTAATATACTGATTTGCTACTCAAGAAACATTTCTGATTATCATCAATGGTGAAAACAGCTTAATATTTTTGTGGAAACTATGATACAGTTTTTTTTCAGGATTCAGGATTTATATATCTATCAATAGATTATTTCTAATATTATTTTTATTTATTTTTACAAAAAAATTGAAAGCGGCTGAGCAAAAGTCACAGTGAAAAATGCAGTACTATTGTGGCTACATTGTTATTTACTCCCCATCACGGGCTAGATTCTCACCCTTTTTTTCCTATGAGGCGTCCTATCCTTAATCATTGCTGAGTCTGAGTGTATTTGTGAGGAGTTTTTTAAAGGAACTGAAAGAAAAGCCTTTCTATAAAGGTGGCGGTTGTTTTGACTGAAAGAGAATGCAGGAGTACATCTCACATATTCTAGCTACCTTTGTTTCCTTCACTTTTTCTTGACCGTCTCTGTTGCACTGGTGTTTTGTCTCTCTATTTCAGCCTGCAGTCTTGCGGTATGTGCTGTAACTGTAAAGGCTGTAATCAGCCTCCCGCATTACTAGAGCAGAGTTTGGCTCCTCCCACATGCTCCTCTGGCTCTTCCAGACGTGTTAACGAGAGATGAGAATCAATCATC
>NW_015666162.1:350543-369091 GCF_001515625.1 Sinocyclocheilus rhinocerous
GGCTAACTCTTAACTTTTATAAAGAATATCTCTTTGGATTTGAGACTTTAGTCTTTGCAAATTTACAGATCTTCTTTATGCACCAAGAGCTTGTAACACTCCAAAGAGAAAGGAAAAAATGAAATCGCATCATATGACCCCTTTAAGACCCGTTTGGGCACCGTGAGAGGAAATAATCCATCTGCCCTCCACAAATGTCTAAAGAGTAAGTGTGTCCAAGTTTGCACTTTCAAATTGGTCTTTGCACTAATTGCCTGATTTCTCTCCCAATAATTGAATAATGACATAGATTAATTAATATCGGCGAGATGGCACAGAGAGTCTGTCTGGCTACTATTTAAGTTTTTGCTCGGCAGACCTCATTTACTTTTTATTCTGACAATTCAATCCAGCTGGGATTGTTTGTCACGGACTTCCAACTGGGGAACATTAAAATAATAATAAAAAAAAAAATAATAAAAAAAAAATAAAAAAAAAAAATAAAATAAAAATCACAGTGATTCAACAACATGAACTAATGTTTTCTAAAAAGCATTTTGAAAATTGGAAAATTTAATTCATTTCTGTGAATCTGTTCAAACTGTCTGTTCAGTGATGCAATTCAAAATTCTGATTCAACAATTTTCTCACATCTTCAATTTTGCATATTTTTCATAATCACAGAAGTCTCCATGTGGCTTTATGTATGTTGGTAAATAAATAATTCTGCTGTTTATTATTGTGTATTGTTTTATTTGTGTGTATTAATAAATACAAATTTTAATTTATTCATGAAAATTCTATCTATCTATCTATCTATCTATCTATATAAAATGCTGTAGAAAACATGTCTTGATTTTTTAAATGTACAAATATAAATATTGTATGTACCATAATATATATTATTTTATATAGTAACTATATATACACACACACACACACACACACACACAAGGCTACATTAGCCTAAAAAAACCATTAAAAATATATATTAGTCTATATACTGAATTAGTTGGAGTCTTCATCTCATGTAAGTTTGCATAATTGTAAATATTTTTTTCTGAAGTGCTATTTATTCTATATGTTTGAAGCCTTTTAATGTGAAAAAATTTACTTAATGCAGCTTTAAAACATTTAGAATATTTCAAGAGTAAATTCCAGCAGTAAGTACTAAACATTTGTGCCCACATGTACAAGTGCAACCTTGAGAATGTGTGTTTATGTGTTGCGTGCCGTAAGTGTTAACGTTTATTTCTTACTGGCAAATATTTATACCTGGTTGTCTGTGGCAGATTAAATCATGATTCACTTCATGGAATCAATTTCACAGCCTATTTCAGCAGCACTGTGTCCCGCATCCCAGATGTCGTTTTACCCCACTATTTGTCTCACTTGGGATGCACAAGCTTTCCCAATATATTTATCCCTCTCTGTTTATCATATCAGCCTGCATAAAATCTTCATTAATGCATATGATTGAAACCCCAGCATTACAGTGAGGCGAGGCTTTGTTTGTCTTGCTCCCCGTGCTTTGTACACCTCCTTTTTTGCACGTACACAATCACAGTCATCTTATATGGCTGTGTGTTATTTATTAAGTGCAGATCTCTCGGCTTGTCAACATCAGGGAGAGCTGTGCTCCATCAGCTACAAGAGCTGTTGACTTTAAGACAGCTCCTAAACTATTAGAGTTATACTGTGACAAAGCTGCTCTCGCATACTGTCATACCCTTGTACTGATAAACAGTTGGCATGTCACACTCTTGTACTGTTGCGCTACTAGACTCACACTTTGTTTGAGTTCTTAGTTCAAACTAGTGGTTGACCAATATACCAATGCCAAGGGAAGGGTGGCAGATGGCTGATTTAATATCGATATGGATAGTAGAAATATATATTTAAATATTTTTAAATATACATATATTAATGGTATATTTGTATTATAATTTATTATATTATATTATAACTAATAGTATTGTGTGTAGCTAATTTTGTAGCTAATAGTAGTGTATATATACACTACTGTTCAAAAGTTTCAGGTCAATAAGATTTTTTAATATTTTAAAAGAAGTGTCTAATGCTCACCATGGCTGCATTTATTTGATCAAAAAATACATACAAAATGTGAAATATTATTATAATTTAAAATTAAAGTTTTCTATTTTAATATATTTTAAAATGTAATTTATTCCTGTGATGAAAAGCTGAATTTGAAACCAGTGTCACATGATCCTTCAGAAATCATTCTAATATACTGATTTGCTACTCAAGAAACATTTCTGATTATCATCAATGGTGAAAACAGCTTAATATTTTTGTGGAAACTATGATACAGTTTTTTTTCAGGATTCAGGATTTATATATCTATCAATAGATTATTTCTAATATTATTTTTATTTATTTTTACAAAAAAATTGAAAGCGGCTGAGCAAAAGTCACAGTGAAAAATGCAGTACTATTGTGGCTACATTGTTATTTACTCCCCATCACGGGCTAGATTCTCACCCTTTTTTTCCTATGAGGCGTCCTATCCTTAATCATTGCTGAGTCTGAGTGTATTTGTGAGGAGTTTTTTAAAGGAACTGAAAGAAAAGCCTTTCTATAAAGGTGGCGGTTGTTTTGACTGAAAGAGAATGCAGGAGTACATCTCACATATTCTAGCTACCTTTGTTTCCTTCACTTTTTCTTGACCGTCTCTGTTGCACTGGTGTTTTGTCTCTCTATTTCAGCCTGCAGTCTTGCGGTATGTGCTGTAACTGTAAAGGCTGTAATCAGCCTCCCGCATTACTAGAGCAGAGTTTGGCTCCTCCCACATGCTCCTCTGGCTCTTCCAGACGTGTTAACGAGAGATGAGAATCAATCATCTCTCTGAGATATTCCAGTCAACAGATCCAGACCTGCCCACTGGAAAACATTGACGCTTAGTACAATTGTTAGCAGCTAACAATTTCTTCATTGCAAGATAGTGGTTGTTTTTTAGATTCATCCCAGTGAGAGGTTTGTTTACATTCATTCACTGACTCTTTCTGTTGGTTACATAATCATTCAATACGTTCAATGCTTTTTCACAGCCTGTGCTCGCATGTTACTGTATTTCCTTGCACTGTAGTCAATCTTAGGAAGATGGAAGATAAAGAGATTTGCTTACTTAAAAGAGTCAAAATAACAGGCTGTGATCCATTTTAGGCCTCAATAAATGGTGACTGTTAACATCAGAATGCTTATTGTATTGCCTCATCACACTCATGGTCAAACAATGCGCTGGTCCAAACTGGTGAGCAGGTGGTTGTGGGGTACAGATGCTGGTAGAGTGGGTAACACTAAATGTCCATCAGTGTTGAATACACAACTACTACTCCATCTGGACCTACTGGAAACATATGCTCAGGCCAGAGATATCAAATGCATATTAAGCACATTTTCTGTCCATATTCTTATTTGTTTTACTTTTGAGTCTTAAAGGTAATTCTCATTACTTTAATACAGAGATGTTCTTACTGTATTACAATTAAATAATTATAGTGGAATTATTTTAATACCACAATATATTTTTCTTTAAATTAATAATAATAAATAATTAAATTATGGTAATTATTAGTAAGCAAAATAAACATTACAATGACTTATTCTTTAATAATAAATATTTTTTTAATGATTATTAATAATTAATAAAAAATAATGAATAATACTTACAAAATGTACATAATATATTTTTATTACTTTTAATTTATATTATAGTTTTCCCAAATTTACATCTTGTAAATTTGGAGGAAAATGTGCTAAATTATCATGAAAGAAAGTCACCATTCAAAATAATCTTAACAGTGTTTTAATTTTCTCAAAGCAAAATATAATGTAACATAAGTACGTTAAAAATTTCAGTGAATATAAAAACCATGCAATTATCTCTAGATATGGTCTGAATTTTTTATAACGTGTTTATGAATGCAAAACACTTTGATTTTCCTTTATTTTCAAATCTATTTTTTTTATTTGTTTGTTTATTTATTTAATATATTACTTCACACATTCCCATACAATGTAAATATTTGCAATGACACAGAGGATAATAAATAGATTAAATATTATATATTGCTGTGCTATAATACTACAACAATGGACCAAAAAGAGAAATATTTAAGGTATTTTATTAACAAAATATTAATATACTGCGTAATTATTCAACATTTATTCTTCTTCTTAATGTTGCATGTGTTTTAAGTATTTAAAAAAATTCAGGTTGATTTAGTTTTGATTTTGTAGGCAGGCAATTTGGGTTCAATGGCCCACGTTAGCTGTACCGTGGTATCATCCCACATGAGCACCACCTCTTGATAAACCTGAGGCCGGAATGATATCCACCACCGTTAGTCTATCTGTGTCATTCCATTTTATGAGTCACATCATCTTATTGTCAAGCTCAGTGTCATTAGACTGGATTTTTTGAGAAGGGATTGCTCTCCACAGGTCACTCTAGTTTCTCCGGGGTTGCATCAACTCTGGTTAGACTCTATAAGAGACAGACCCAAACACGCTCCGCAGCCGACAATCTTTCTCCCGTTCTGCTCCCTCTACTCTACCAGCCACAATGGGAGCATCCGAGGCCGATCAGTTTCTGATGGAGCGTGACCTCAATTTCCTCTTCCTTTCACATGAGGAGAGGGATGAAAAATTGATTTGCATGTGTGTGGCTTTGAGGTGTTCAGAGTGAACGCAGTGCTCGTACAAGATTTCCCAGGGTTTGCTTGAGGATGTGATGGTTTGAAGTGAAGCATGAGGGTCCGCTGAATGTGGATGGGAGCGTCTGATGAATGATGTGAGCTGATGAGACGACTCACCTTGAAATCTGAACCCGCTGCTTTGCTGTTAAAAAAAGGTTCTAGGTCAACGCAGACGTTAAATTATCCTGACAGTATGACAAAAAAGGTTTACTAACAAAGGTTGAGATGAAAATAAATCATTGAGACGATTGTTCAAGGAAACTGTATGCAGTATGCACATAAATAGAAAGGAGCAATAATAGCACATTTTTACAACCAGCATCTGTGAACCTTTGCCATGGTAACATAGAATACAATTCAGAAAAAAAAGATGACTATTTTTATAGTTTGCATTTTTGCAAGCGTGTAACAGCCATTTAACGCTTCATAAGTGTAAATTAATAATGTGTTCTCCATAAGTGATAAATAACTTCTGTTGTTTATTTAAAACACAACTCTGTAAAAAAAATTAATAAATAAATAATTGAAGTTGTAAATAAAACAGACTATTGGAGTAATTTTTAGTAAAAAATACAATTTCAGTTTTTCAGCTTTAAAATGGCATGTTTAACTAAATGTTACTTGCTGTTTATTTGTGAAATAAATTTACTAGCAATTTCTGAGTGAAAATTAGTGCTGCACGATATACCGAAATCATCGAAATATCGCAAATGTGCATATCGCGATATGCATACCGCAATGTTTTTTTGCGATAAATGAGTGTGTTGTTATGCATGTCAAAGTTTTAGGTCGATGCAGATAGTATAGCATCTGGCACGCGGATGTGCGTGTGCATGATAGTGTGCCAGCTCTGACGCAAGACATTCAACAAGCCGCGATGCTTTCACAGCGAGCTAATCTGATAAGATGAGCCAGCCTCCGCAGCTGCTACCGTCGAAGAAGCACCTCAAAGATATGCCAGTGTTTTGGTTTTAAAAGAGATGACCACATGCAGACTGAAGTGATAGGTAAAACATGTAAATCTCGAGTGGCAACGCAAAAGGGAAACACTACAAATCTTTTATTTGTATCAGCTATGCTTGGCAGAAACATCTTCAAACACAGGTGAATCAACCCTCATTCCCGAACCTACGCAACAATTCATAGCATAAGGCTTTAACAATGTCCGATTTGTTTTATGCAACCGTAAAACATGGCTGTTCACTTTCAGAAGTTGTAGTGCTTTCTTTTCCCTGAAATACATATGTTGGTTATTGGTAAAATTAAAAAATATATATATTTTAATACAATTTAAATTGATTTTAGAAAAAGAAATATTGTATCGCTTATTGAATATTCACTCCTATACTGTGTCAAGGAGCGTGAGTTTACACCATTCGATTAAAGTATTGCATTCAGAGACATTGATGTCAGGATAGTCAAGGGCTGTTGAAAGTTTCTCTGTCAATCAGAAATGTTTCATGGCCACAAGTTTGTGAGAACCTAAAGTTTGTCACAAAACACCTTTTCACAAGAAAACTCAATGTCTTGTGTATGACATGTCCTTTCACTTTATTAAAGAGAAATACTTCTGCAAGCACTTGATACTTCATTCAGTGTGACTCATCTACAGGTTAATGCAGTGCAGGTTTTCTCTTGCTGGAATAATAATTGATATTTGAAAGTAGAGGTGTGTATGAGTTCATGTCACTCAGCTATTCAGCTTAAAGTAAAAATCCCATTAATTTTCTCTTTTTTGAGAAAAGACTGTATTAATATTATAATTATAATAATATTTAAGACCAACCATAAGCTCCAAGATTATTAAGTAACACTTGCTACACAGCTTCTCGCCAAATAAATAAGTGGGCATTGCATATTTGTTTGATATTAAATTATTTTAGAATCTTACCTGCTGTGTTAGCTGTGTATTATCTTAAAGCTTCCACAAAAGTAGTCCATAACTTTGTACAGAACAATCGGCTTGAGTAATATGAATATATATTTCAGTAATATGGCGTCCTCTGAGGTAATTTCCACCTCAATTGATAACTGAGACAAGATGGCGCCAGTTGCGTTTGAATGAAACGCGCGAATCTGCGGCATGATACGAGGGAAGTAGCGCGAATGAGCGGAATATACAGAGTTTCCATAGGCGACGGTCAAAATATCAGACCGCTGAATGTCGCGACTGACTAATCGGACTCAACTATTCCAGAGAGAAGAGGCCTGATTTCAACGTGTCAAATTAGCTGCAAAGAACTACACTACCCATAATCCTGCAAGATTCAGTCAGATAAATTAGTGATGGGAAACCGAGGCTTTCTGAACCGTTTGAGGCTTTCATCAAATTGTGCCGAAAACGGTTCATTACTCGAAGCTTTTTAACACAGTGCGCATTAGCGACATCTGGTGGTCAGACTCGGTTTCTCCAGCCTATCTAACGAAACATCGCGGAGCAGAGGATGGTTTGAAAAAGTTTTTAAAAACAGTAACAAATGCTCCACTTACCCAAACGCCGCTCACTCACAAAACTTTGATCCTTTAGAAAAACCACCACGGCCTTGTTCATTTTGGATGCGGATACAATATGTTCAAATCCTGTTTGTTCTCCAATCGCCACAAGCACGTCCTCAACCGTCGCACCGGCATCAGGCACGCACCTGACTCCATCCCAGTCCTCCGCCACGAGGCCAAAAAACTTCTACCTAGTGAACTATTACTCCTCAAAAATTCTGAAATATTTAAATTAACCCTATAACTATAGCCTACATAAACATTTAGAAAGAAAAAAAAGAAAAAAAGAAACAAGAATAGTAAAGAAAATTACCCCCAGAAAACGCTCCTCTCACCAGTGAGATGCTCACATTCCCCAAACTCCCAGCATGCACCGAGAGAGAGAGAGAGAGAGAGAACTATAGATTTTTATAAGTTTCTTTACTAAAAACAAATGAAACACACTTGTGAACTCCTTGCTTAACCCTTTAACTGTCACCATCCCACTAGAGAGACATTTGCCATTATATACTTAAAACAATGATATCTTATTAAACCTAAAGTGATATTGACAAACTATATATTATTTGAAAGATTACAGATTGTAGTTTTCAGATTTGTAGTTTTCAGATTTTTAAGACAAATGACAGAGGAACAGTAATTTATCCATTTTAATCTAACAATATTTTCAGACTCATAAGGAATGTTCAGACATTTATTTTGAAATAGCAATTAATTTTTTTTTTTTTTTGCATGTCTTTTATGTGTTTGTTAGAGGATGAATTCAAACCTAATACTGCCATTCTGCCCATACTACTTCTGAATAGGATGTCAGTTTCATAAATTATGGAAATATATGGTTCAGGTCACTAAAACCATAGGCTATATAGAAATAGAAGAGTCCTTATGTGGTCACCAATGGAGCCTAGATGGTCTCTAGTAGAAAAGTTTGGTACTGCCCGAAACAAAATCTTACTGAAAGCTCAATTTTTTTGATATTGTTACATGTGTATGTATGTATGTTGATTTTATTTAGTTATTTGCGCAGGAAAAGGCTATTACTTTTGTGTTGTGCTTAATTTGTGCAGATTCCTTACAGCTGCGGACCATTATGGTGTGCTTAAGAGAAGCTAAGCTGCCACATTTCGGCAGCGGAACTTGAGTGGCCGTCCTGACACGGAGCTGCGCTCTTTGTTGTGTTTTCCTTTTATTTCCCTGACTATATTTCTCCTACACTTTAATATTATGTTATCTTAATAAATTCTAGTGATGGGAAACCGAGGCTTTCTGAACCGTTTGAGGCTTTCATCAAATTGTGCCGAAAAACGGTTCATTACTCGAAGCTTTTTAGCACAGTGCGCATTAGCGACATCTGGTGGTCAGACTCGGTCTATCCAGCCTATCTAACGAAACATCGCTGAGCAGAGGATGGTTTGAAAAAGTGTGTGCCAACTCGTGTCATGCGTAATCCGGTCAATGGATTCACATATTGATCAATAATATAAAATATACAAGTGTGTGATTATAATTAATAATTGACATGAGTAGTAGCAAAAATATTTTGGGTGAGCTGTTTGGGGTCTCTGAGACCCCAGCTAGAACATGATAAAATGCAATAGAGGTGTGATGTGCATTCAGTTTCTGTCTGATGTTGAGGTTATTCTAAACTATTCTACTGAATCCCAATTAAGTGTACACACACACACACACACACACAACCAAGTCAATGTAAAGTCAAACACATGAATCATGCGAAGCAACAATTTTTTTCAAACCTGCTGTCCCGACCTTCCGATACTGCATGACGTTCGAAGCTTCAAACGTCATCAATCATGTGGTATTGTCATTTCGATACAAGCATCGGCACAGTGTGTGATACAATAGTGCTTTGAAAACTGCGTCGGACTCAAAAAAGAACTTAAACCTTTGTCTTTTGCCTTATATTCATACACTTCATTTCTTCAAACAAGTTTGCATTGTTGTGATTCATCTTGAAGCTGTTTGGTCAATGGCTTAGAAAAGTGATTTCCAAGTGGGTATACTATATGTTGGAAAGTTCTAGATTTTGCTTTGTGAAAGGGATACTACACCCAGAAATGAAAATTCTCTCATCATTTATTCACCCTCATGCCGTCCCAGATGTATATGATTTTCTTGCCGTGGATGAACAACACAAACAAAGATTTTCTGAAAAATAATCCATCTCTGAGTCCATAATAAACAAACCTATAATCCTTTTTCTACAAATCTCTGCGTTCACCTGAAGAAAGAACGCCATATGCATCTGGGATGGCATGAGGGTGAGTAAATGATGAATGAATTTTCATTTTGGGTGGAGCATTCCTTTAAACCCATTTCTGTTTTCTGTGGCCCTTTTTCTTGATTAATGATACTAATATTGAGTATAATACAAGCTGAATCCATTTCTGGTTTGATATCAATTAAGGAGTTCTTAAGACTTACTTATGGGGCTGTGAGTGTATAGAAGACAAAAAAGATTGGGAAGTACTGGCTTAGAACTCTTTATTGAGGAATTGTTTGAAAACCCCACTGAGAAAATGAATTGGTAAAAATACTTCCAGAACCGAGGCTGCAAAAAAAAAAAAAGGGTGGTCAGTGTTGAGCTTTATTGCATTGGAAGCTGGGAGATACTGTAGACTCGAGCAACAGAAAGAAAGAGAGCTGGGCTGAAAAGAATAGGGCAGTATGTTCATTTTTCAACACAAGATTCTGAGACTTGAGGGAGAAAGTCTGGAAGGATCCAATGCACTTTTTATGCATGTCAGATTCAGCGTTTGTTATATTAGATATATGCATGCACATGTGTGCTCATTTCACACAAAAGATAACGCACATTCAGACATGACAGACCTGGCAATAGCATTTCAGATCATCTTTCTAAATGTCTGAACGGAAATGGCATTGATCTGATAAAAACTGCAGTTTAACTAACCTTTCCATCTGTCCTTTTCTGTCCGTAAATGGCAGGCGTGTTGCTGGTGTGCGCGTGCGGGGTTTGTTCGTAGATCAGCATCTGTCTCTGTCTTTGTGATGACAGTGGAGACTCTGATCTTGCTCCTGTTTATTGATTTTACCCTTCCCATGTTGACGTTGATGTTGTGAAATGAGGTTCGGCTCTGTGAAATGTTACTGTGTTCAGTTGTGTGTCCTTTTCTCTTTCACTGCTGTTTCCTCCTTTCTCTCTAATGAATATTTGAGATTATTTGTACAGTCCAGTTCCATAGAAACTCTGCAAGCTCATCATTTTAAATCAAAAACAGATCATTAAAGGGTAAAGTGATTACAGCTTCACAGGAAACTTTATGACATTATTGCTTAAATGTTGCTGCACGTTTGTAGATGTGTTCGTCAGAGCGTGTTTATAAATGTGTTCATCCATCTGGCCCCATGTTTTGGTTTATTATTTGAAGGCTAGTCATGTGTAGCCAGACATTTGACCATCAGAGTGTTGTTGGGTCCAAAATTTTGCAGTTATATATGATTCATATATATATATATGAATTTAAAGAATGAGCAATGGAGTTTCTATGGAATATAATGTAATATGTGTGTTTGTGTAGACATAAATCAGTGGTTAGTGGTGGTGTTCTGAAATGAGGAGGCATAGTCCTCAAAGTTTTTTCTTTAATTCTTCTTTTTTTATTATTATCAAATGTAAATTCATGTCCCAGTCACATTTTCTTGGTTAAATAAACATTACTTTCACTATCAGAAAAAAACAATTCTATTTTATATTTTTATATGAACAATATAATCATTAATCTATTTATTAAAGCCAAGTATGAATCTCATCAAGTTAGTGTTTTAAGCATTTTACATTTATTCCAAAATAATAACTGAATACTCAGCCGAACGCACAAGCGCTCTTCTTCGTGAGCATTTGAGTGTGAGGTTAAAAACTAGCCTAGATCGCCATCTGCTGTTAAAAACTAAGCTCAGAATCGATTCGAGAGAAAATCATGATGCATTCCGAAAATCTCAGAATAGATCCACGAATCGTGATGCATCGATTTATTGTTCCAGCCCTAATATCTAAGTGTGTGAGTTGTTTACTGAGTTGTACACGAAAGCAGGTGTTGTGCCCAATTCTGACCCCCCTGGCAGATTATTACCCCCTAGTATTGGTAGGTTTAGGAGTAGGTGTGGGTGAGGGGTTAGGATTAGGCAATCAGGTAGCGATTTGAATGAGGGGGATAATAATTTGTCAGGGGTCGAAATTGGGCACAAAAGCGGAACGTAAGGAACATGAGGCAGGATTTATCGCATGAACCAATCACAGCCGAACATAACCATTCATATCCAATCATATCGCGATGGAAGCATTGCCTCCTCTCACGTGACTTTCCCCCATTCATTCTCAATTACCCCCCACCAAACTCACCGCACACTTTAGGGGTTCTGTTAAAACTCATTGGGCTCAGGGGAGGCGAGAGAGATGCGGACTCCCGCTTTAACTTTACCTGCTGGTGTCGCTGTTGTTTTTTTAGAAAAACAAGTTATTTATATACTTTTTAATGTTATATTTTGTAATACTGGTGTTTTTTATTTTTGTACTACAAAGTTTTTTTTCTCATCCAATATTTCTCAGGCACTGCCTCCCTTGACTCCTCAGAGGAAACGCCCCTGATATATATATATATATATATATATATATGCATTAAAGGTATAAGGAAGTACATTTCTAAGAACGTGGCATATGCTTTTTAAACTGCATATTTTTACAGATTTTTCTTTTCCAACATCTCCGATATCATTGTTTGTCATTAACCCATAAATATTTTTTTCCTGCTAATTTGAATACACTTCAGGTGCTGCCAGATTTCTATGTTAAACTCAGCAGTCCAGTAGCAGAAGTGAATGTCTCATTGAATTACTACAAGATTCCTGCCGCTTATTTGGATGCAACCAGTTATTTAGTCACACATTTTTTCATGTTTTCTGAAAGCGGTCCCGTTGGGCCCCAATTTTCTTTCACAGTTGTGCAGATTGCTTGCTGGGCTGGATTTTGCCTTCAAAGTCAACATGAAATAAAATTGGACCCTATTTTATACTTTCTTAATATACATTACAGGCAGAAGTCATCAGTGCATGCAATTTCAAAGAAAAAAAAATGTTTGACTAAACATAACTGAATGATTTTATGAATCATAATGCCTCCTTTCCAAGATCCTGCCAGTAGTTAATTCCAGTTAATGTTAATTTAAAAATTATATAATGATAGATATAAAATGCATTATCATTGAGATGCTCTTAAAGGTGAATTTGATATTCAGTCTCCATTAAAAACCTCCTAAAATGTGTATGCCAGCGTTTTTTCCAGAAGCAACCACTCCATTGTTGAATATTCTGGTGCACTTAGAAACAGATCATATAAAATGGGGTTTGAATTCCACTTCATGGTGACTTTCCTAGACTTATTGAGAATCATGTGCATTTGTTTCATTAGGCAGGCAAAATTGTCTGTTTGTAAGACCTGTACACTTGTTTGTGTTATAATTTTCTGCTCTTAGGGCGTTTACATTTGGCAGGTTTAGTATGATTAAAACTAATTCTGATGCGATTGCTCTGTTAGTGTGGTCCGTTTGAATAAGTGTGAATGTTGATATCTGATATCTAGCAAAAACTGAATGTGTTGTCACAAGATGCTGCCCTAAACAGGACAGAATGCTAAATCATGCGGTTCTACTTGTCAAAGAATCATTTTATTTTGGTCCAGACCAAAAGAACCAAGAGAGCCAAACTAGAAATGTAAATACACACTTTATCACTATAGTCAAGGCTCATTAGGAAATACTTTAGTTTGATAGTCCACTTTAGACAGTCTACTAACTAGATATAAGTAACTTTGCAACTACATGTCAACTATAAGTTGTTAGAGTATTAGTAAATCTGTCTGCTTAATATCTGCTAATACTTTAGTAACTTTGCAAGTGTCAACTTATTCTACTAACCCTAACCTAACAGTCTACTGATACCCTAATGAGAGTTTGTTGACATGTAGTTGCTAATTAATGAGGGTTAGTTGACATGTAGTTGCAGTTACTTTTAGTTAGTAGAATGTCTAAAGTGGACTATCAAAATAAAGTATAATCCTAGTTGATACGCTTCTCACCAGGCTGGTAAAAAAAATATTTTCTCTCTGGCTTTTTTTTTTTTGTTTGTTTTTTTTAATCAAAAGGATACCCACCAGTCAGTGTGAGTGGATGACAATGATTTTCAATTATTTTGCTGCATATGTTTTGCGATGATACTTAACTAAAGGGTCAGTTGAGCATCAGACGTTCCTCTCTTTATCCCTAATCTGCTCTTCTCAAAAGTCTTTGGGAGTTCATTATAATCTTCAGCGTTCTTGTACATCGTGAGCTTCAGCATATTTCCAACACTTACTGGATGCGTTACTGGATGCGTCTTTATCTGATACAGGCAGCATGTCTCTTACCAGGATCAAACTAAGCACACTCATTAGGAACGAGATAAAGCTAATTACTATCAATACTCTGAAGTATTTATGGAAATGAGTCACTGCAATTAGCCAGCTATACACAAACGAAGAGAATCAGAGGCTTAGTTAGGAAAGTCAATCCATATTTAAACAATTTGACAGACATGACAGACATTGGAACACATGTGTGATTCATATGCATTAATCCATGGATAGGCTGTAGGCTTTCTGCAGGAATACATATAAATAATGTATGAAGCCCTTGTCATTGGAAATGGGCTTCTCTTTTGAAAGAATCTCTGTCTCTAATGGGCTGAAAATCGCTGTGCGCATCAAGTGCACCAACTCTTTTCATATCTACCTTTAAAAACATGAAATGAAAATTGACCCTATTTACTTTCTTGATAATTGGCCCTGGTTGTAGTGTGCATGATTTAGTGCACATGTTCCTAATCAAAATGCAATATTTTCTGCTTCTTTTGGTTATGTATCCAAGAAAATAATATAAACCAAATAGATTTTATTTATTTATTTATGGTTCCTGGGCAGTTGCTAAGGTGTACTGGGTAGGTGTTTTTTTACTAGTTTACAGTCAAATAAGCCCACATCCAAGATATTCTCGTCTCCAAATGACTTGAATCCATTTTTTTTGTTACAAATAAATTAATACGTTTATTCAGCAAGGACACAAGAAATTGATCAAAAGTGACGATAAAGTCATTTATGTTGCAAAATATTTCAAATAAATGCTGTTTAAACTTTAAAGAAATGCTGTAAACTTTCAAATAAATGCTGTTAAACTTTCTATTCACCAAAGAATCCTGAAAGCAATGTATCATTGTTTCCACAAAATATTAATCCACACAATTGTTTTCTGAACAATCATGTGATAATGGCTGCTAAAAAAAAAATCTGATTTGTCATCACAGGAATAAATTAACTTTTAAAATATATTACAAAAGAAAACCGTTATTTTAAGTTGTAATAATATTTCACAACACTAGTGTTTTTACTGTATTTTTGAAAAAATAAATGCATTCTTGGTGAGCGTAAGATAATTCTTTCAAAAACAGAAATATTGCACTGACCCCAAACTTTTAAATGATAATTCACGTTTCAGAGAATTATCCTGATGGCTAAAATAGAATCCTGCCCTGCTAAAGTTACATGCATTGTGAGTGGCATCTTGTATTTTTCTGCATTTTTAGAAATGCATTTTGTGGTAGTTGGGATTGTGGCTAACAAGAATAAATTGCAGCATACACTCAGAATGCACAAAAGAAAGATGACTGTGCATGATAAAACACTATTTGTACAGAACTTGAACAGAATGGACCAATCAGGCTGTTTCCTGAGTAGGTGAACAGGAAATGCACTATTTCTGCATTACTCTCATCTCTTTAATGCCATCTGTTCAGTTTCTACTTGGCTTGAGTGCAAAGACCCACAATGGACCTAATCCAAGTTCTCCTATCATTTGGATATTATTTACTGCTGCAGATGAAGCTTTTTCCATTTAAAAGGCATATTTAATACTCACATCACCTTTAAAGTCACCATGAAATCAAAATGGAAAATTCTTATTTTTTAATGGAATACTGTAGTGTTTATTATAAATAATTTATCCGTGCACTTCATTATTTTTTTCAAATTCATGTGCCCTCGTAATCTTTAATCAAAAACGTTAACCTCCCCTCCCCCTCAAAACGACTCCTCTACTCTTCCGGTCACGAGCTATGGTGCAAGGGCGGAGCTAGTGATGTGAGGATAAAGGGGGAAAAGCTGAAGCTAGCTGATGCTTCACTTTATAGCACTGACACCAGTCATGAGGGAGTACGTTACCCCTAAACATTGAAAAGATATTACTATATTACAACAACATTACTCTTAGGACATCGCAAACTAATTTTTTTCATGGATATGACTTAACCTGATGGAGAACGCGCTCAGTCATTCAGGCAGTCTCTCTCTCTCTCTCTCAAGTTCAAGTTCAAGTTGCTTTATTGGCATGACATTTGTGTTACAGTATTGCCAAAGCATTTTAGATGTGTACAATGCAGAATATGATTACACCATCAAAGTAAAAAAAAGAGACAAAACATACATAATAAATAAGAGAAAATAAATGAATGAATAAATACAATAAAATAAAAATAACAACAGCAGACAGTATTTCTAGTATTATTATTAATAATAATTACAATAATATACCATGAATAATGTCAAATAAAGCAAATGAATTAACCATTCCGTATGGTGTGTAAGGTGTATACACATTTTGCAGCTAGTTTGACTGCGATCTCATTCTCTCCGAGTATATAGCGTAGTTTCATCCAGAGAAAAAAATGAAAACAATTCAATACTTCAAATTGTGGAAAGAATATTTGCCTTGTAGTGGTGTATTTGGGGCAGACAAGAAGAAAGTGTTTCTCATCCTCTATTTGATTTAAGTCACAGTGCTTGCATAGTCGCTGTTCTCTCGGTATCCAGGATTTCTTATATCTTCCTTTCTCTATTTCTAAGTCATGGTCACTGAGTCGATATTTTGAAAGGATTTGTCTTTCTTTTAATTGTTTGATTGATAAGTAATTTGCCAAGTTGGTGGTTCTATTTCGGGCCGAATAACACTGGAGTTTGGTTTGGAGGTCAAATTTGTTTTTAAATTTTTCATCATAATTATACTTTAGATTTTTGTCAATGTCTTTATGAATGTTGGGGTTGTGCCAATTGTGTTCTTTCTATTAAACTTTTATCCCAATTTTCAAACTTTACTACTGGTCCCCAAATTTCACTCCCATATAGTAGAATTGGTTTAATAATTGCGTGATATAATTTGATCCATGTTCTAATTGGTCATTTTAATTGGCCAAACCGTGATTTTATGGCCGGACCCTCTCCGGGCCCTCTCATTCAAGGTCTTCACAGCCAGACTGAAGCCCCCTGATCCTGAGATCTCGATGCCCAGGTAAGTGTAGCTGGTGCTGTGCTCTAGGACTTCTGCTCCGTAAGTGAACTGGTATCTGTTTCTCTGAGACCTGGCCTTCTTCTGGAACACCATGACCCTGGTTTTGTCCAGGTTAACCGTCAGTGCCCATTCCTCACAGTACTGTTCCAGCAGGGCCAGGCTGTGCTGGAGACCCTCAGCTGTGGGAGACAGCAGAACCAGGTCATCTGCATACAGCAGGCATTTGACTGCAGAGTCCTGCAGAGTGAGGCCCGGGATGCTGCCGGAGCGGTCCAGATGTTGTTTTGGTAAAAAGCCAATTTGTGATTTATTTAAGATGGTGTGTCTTGTAAGGAATGTCACTATGCGGCTATTTATTATATTGCAAAAAAGCTTTGCTGCTGATTTTGAGCATTTCGTTGCTGATGTTGTCTTGTCCACATGCTTTATTTAATTTGAGATTTTTAATATGTTCTGTTATTTCTGATGTTGCTATAAATGTGTCCAATGGGTTTTGGTAATTTTTTATTGTTTTCTTTAAATCTTCTAGTTTTCCCTTTGTTTTTGTTTGGGGCTGGTTGAGGTCTGGATCAAGTTTTTGATAAAGAGTTTTAAAGTAAGACCTCCAGACTCTGCCACACTGGAGTAATGTGTCTGATTTGGGGCTTTCAAATTTTTTAAAGAGATTCCAGAAATTGTTTTGGTCTATTGATTCATCGATTTCATAAATTTTAGCTTCATAATATTGATCTCTTTTGTTGCGATGATGTTGAGCAGGTGTCTTATCTGATTGAGTTCTGTGGCTGCAAGGTTTTGTGGCTGTTGGGCTGCTGCGGCGTAGCTCTGTGATGGTGCTCCAGGGGTCAAGTCCTGTCTGCTTCTTGGAGGAGGGTGGATGTTTCTTTGTGGCTGGGAGCTGCTCTTGCTGTGTAGATTTCTGCTGTTTCCTGTTTTACCAAGTGCTGTGCTTTTCAGCACTCTTGCGAAAAGTTGTACTACTTTCTTGTTGAGGTGTATGTAGTCATACATTTGATGGGGCCAAATGTATTTACGGTAAGCCAGGTGCACATTTGGAATGAGTGCACAGGTTCTGGAGAGTTCTGCATTGTGTCCATGGATCACGTGAAAAGGCACATCACTCCGTGGCAGTAACCTGGACAGAGTTATTTTAGCTTCTGGGAAGCGTTCTGAGGCTCTGAGGGCCACCTCTCTGAGAATAGGAGCCACGTTGCCCTTCGCTGCTCATAAGTCGTTGGTCCCTGTTTGGATTATGATGTGCTTGTAAGTTTCATTCAGATTTTTATCAGATAAGATCTGAAGAGCCTTGCTGGTATTCGGGCACCACATTTTCTGTGCTTACATTTTTGGAAATAACAGTTCCTCATTTATATATTTTCCATTGGAGTTGATGAGAATAAGAGCTTCTGTTTCGGTGAGGTTGTCTGGAGCAGTGCTGTGGGCTTTGGTCTGTGGATCTGATGAAGAGTGAGGCTCATCCACTGCAGGTGATTGGTGATTGTCAGTGGGGGTCTCTAGATAGGTCAAGTGTTTAGCGTGAGATCCTTTGGATGATGAAACATGAAGAAGTTTTTCCTTCATATTATTTATAAGTTCATCTTTCTTTCGAAGTTCTGATTTCAACACAGACAGTTCTTCCTGCATTTCTGTTTTAATTTCTGTTATCTGTCTTCTGAAAGTTGATTTGAATTCCTTCAGCTCTTCTCTAGCTTGGTGAAGCTCCTTTGACATCTGTTCTTTGTTTCTCTGCAGGTATTCTCTTGTTTTAAATTCATCGTCTCCTTTGTAAGCTGCTCTAAGTCGCTGTTGTCTTTTAGCTGGGACATTATTAATTCTTTTAGTTCCACCATATCTATTTCCAGGAGTGAAAATTTCTCTTTCATTTTTGACATGGGAGATTGAATTAAGGCTGTTGCAGTTGTTGTCTTCTTTTGGATGTCTTTTACAG
>NW_015666162.1:374935-376812 GCF_001515625.1 Sinocyclocheilus rhinocerous
TTCCTTCATATTATTTATAAGTTCATCCTTCTTTCGAAGTTCTGATTTCAACACAGACAGTTCTTCCTGCATTTCTGTGTTAATTTCTGTTATTTGTCTTCTGAAAGTAGATTTTAATTCCTAAAGCTCTTCTCTAGCTTGAAGTTCCTTTGACATCTGTTCTTTGTTTCTCTGCAGGTATTCTCTTGTTTTAAATTCATCGTGTCCTTTGTAAGCTGCTCTAAGTCACTGTTGTCTTTTAGCTGGGACATTATTAATTCTTTTAGTTCCACCACATCTATTTACAGGAGTGAAAATTTCTCTTTCATTTTTGACATGGGAGATTGAATTAAGGCTGTTGCAGTTGTTGTCTTCTTTTGGATGTCTTTTACAGGAGAAGAGTTTGTATTTATATCTTTATGATCCTGCATGAAACTTGTTAAGCTGTGCCTGCTTTTTAATTTGTATAAAGTCCACTGTAAATGCTTGGAGGGCTGGCTCTGAGCCTAGGATCATGACAGTGCCGTTGTGGTATAAGTTCAGAGATAAAATTCTTGATTCCTCATTTCCTTCAGCATCTTCAAATACCATGATCTGTCTGCCTTTACAGATGCCTCTTTTTGTGGTGGAGGTGAAGTGTTGGCAGAAAGCAGTATGCCATAAGGAACTGTTTTCAGTGTAAAAGAGCAGGTTGGTTATTGTACTGCGGTCATAAGGGGGTCGCACACCGGACGAGAAGCGCAGCGCCGCGCCGCGTCGCGCCACGTCTTTAAAATTCGAACACATTGTTTTCTATGAGAGTACGCACACTGGTGGCGCCATTCGGCGTCTGTCCGCGGCGCCCAGCTACGACTCAGGACGCTGTTCAAATTACTGCCGCGCCATCTGCATAGATCTGCATAGTTTTATATTAAATCACATCATATTTGTCTCAAATCGTTGTTAATACATTATACCAAGATACCACTTCTTCAAAATACTACATACATTAGTTTTACAGCTTGAATAAAATGTAAACATATAGAATTAAATGTATAATAAACGTAGTCCTTTTAATCTTTTATTTTTCTCTTGAGACATTTTTACATACGCAAAATATTACAGTATTGGCCTATGTAACAATTGCCTGTTGTTATTACATTCACTGTCGTCGGCTGCCTACCACCTACTGGATTTACCAGGTCACAACCGCCACAACACACTTCAGGTAATTTAAATAGAGGAGTAGCGGACCGCAATGGACGACGAAAAACTAATCAACGAAGTAGGGAAATACCCAGAATTATATGCAACAAACCATAGATTCTTCAAAGACAACATAAGGAAGTCATCAGCATGGAGGAAGATTGCCGATGTCATCGGTTTTTCAGGTAAGAATGTCTAATTTACGATCTGAGGTAAAATGTTCAGTGACAGACGTTAGCAACAACTGTATGTAATGGTATAGTAACGTTAACTTACAATCATAAAATAACGTACAGTACAGACATTGTCTTAATTGCATAATGTCCTTAAAAATAACAATAATGTTGACCACAAACTGACAATTATCAAAATCTGTGCATAAACAGTAAAACAAGACCAAAATGACCATCTTCATTTGACACTGCCGTATAAAAAAACATCAAAAATATTCCTCCTGAAGTGAATATTGCTTTTCAAAAAATAAAAAAATAAATATTCCTCCTGAAGTAAATATTGTTTCAAAAGTTCCTTCCTTACTTTCTGGGACTCTTCCTTATTCATTGCTGTTTGATGATTGATATCCTCCTTTGTTTCTCTGAGGTTTTAGTCCGTGGATAAGTTCATACAGGCCTTGGTCTGAAGAGAGGTCTTCTCTCTGTGACAGTTGTGTGGTCCTTTGGGTCTTCTGCTGTGTTTCTTGGTTGATTTAAACT
>NW_015666162.1:377580-390225 GCF_001515625.1 Sinocyclocheilus rhinocerous
CCTTCCTTACTTTCTGGGACTCTTCCTTATTCATTGCTGTTTGATGATTGATATCCTCCTTTGTTTCTCTGAGGTTTTAGTCCGTGGATAAATTCATACAGGCCTTGGTCTGAAGAGAGGTCTTCTCTCTGTGACAGTTGTGTGGCCCTTTGGGGTACTCTTAGTGAGTTGTCTTCTGCTGTTTTTCTTGGTTGATTTAAACTCTTCTTGTGTGTAATATAAGTTGTAGGAAGTCTTTTTGTTTTAAATTTGTCAGAACTGAATGTCTGTCTTATTTTAAAACAACATTAAAAGTAAAATAATCAGGAGCTCATCTTGTTGCTGCTGCTGCTCTCTCGCACGCGCGCGCTGTTTAGGCATGTTTTGTGCCATTGATCGTCGTCCTTAATAAATAAAACATTTATTCATGCTTGGGTGTCGGCTGTGAATCCAGTGGAGAGAAATCCCCCCACCACTAACTGCAAACTGGCATTCAGATCTGCCTCCATTTTGTTAGCAACGCCCCAACTTCCAACGATCCAATCAATTCCCGAAGGACGAAATCAAGTCCCGCCCTCTCATTTCAGATGCCGTTTCACTCGGATATACGTCACAGTAGAGAAGAAAAGACAATCGCAACTTCCGTTTCATGCCGACTTTAATATCACTGACTGTGTATTTGTGGCAGAGAATGCGTTTGTCTGTGCATTTTCATCGCTCTGAATGAATTCACTTGTTTTCATTTCTGCATCCAGTGTATCACTTCTCCATTTGATGAAGATTAAATTGAGTGTGTGAGATTATATTGAATGCCTTAAGCAAACTAATGTGTGAATTGATTTGCTTGGGAAGATTGTTCTCGCCGACTGCTGGCAGATGCTTCAGCCTTCATTTCCTCAGTTTATTTTCTCTAAAGACAGGAAGTCTCTCAGTATGTGAGAGTCATGTGTACTTATACAGTCACAGTGTACCAGACCTAATGATCCCTTACAGTCCTGTTGGTCTCTTATAGTCTCCAAGGCTGCATTTACAAATACAATAAAGAGGTTATTATAGTGAAATATTATTACAATTTAAAATAACTATTTTCTATTTGAATACATTTTAAAATGTAATTTATTCCAGTGACGCAAAGCTGAATTTTCAGCAACTTTTACTCCAGACTTCAGTGTCACAAGATCCTTCAGAAATCAAAGTAATATGCTGATTTGATGCAAAAAAAAAAAAAAATTTATTATCAATGTTGATATTTTTGTAACTTATAATGTAATGTTTTTGTGTTATGTAATATTATTGTGTAAACTGATACATGTTTTTCAGGTTTCGTAATGAATAGAAAGTTCAAAAGAACAGCATTTATTTTAAATAGAAAACGTGTTTAATATATGAAACTACATTTTTCAAAAAAAAAAAAAAACTCTTACTGACCGCAAACTTTTGAACTGTAGTAATGTGGATATAGGATGCTTTTAGATTTCTTTCTTCCACATTCCATCATGTCTTGCACTCTTGGGGGGTAATTCTCTTCTCTCTTCTTATTATCGTGGTGTATTGGAGCCCAAAGCACCGGCCTGACTGAATGAGACCAGAATAATTCAGTCAGATTGGCTGAGATCTCATTTCAGGCTGTTTGCAGGCCGCTAAGCACAGGCTTTGCTTCTGCCAGAATCCCACACAATGCCCTGGGACCGCTGATTGACAGCTCTCAGGTTCTTTCAGGTGGAGTTCATCAACACATTCCATTTTTCCTGGAAGTTCTGGCTGTTTTCCTTTTCGCTTCTGTGGCTTTCACATTACCAGTGTGTTTGGGTGAGTTCATCCGTGTCTACACGTATGTGAAAGTGTCTATGCTTTTACACTACGCTGATTGCTGGAACAGTCCTCGTGGAGCAACCGGAGGTTAAGTGCCTGACTCAAGGTCAGCTCAAATTTAGGAATCAGAGGCACACCGGGGACAGTATACATGGGGAGGAGACGGACCACTGGTTGAAAAATTCATGGAAAAAGTAGAGATAAGTCTTTAATGTGCGTTAGTTTATGTGCATTCACATTATCTGGACCATGCTTTGTGTTGAAGAAGCTACATTTATGATACTACTTTATTGCTAATTTGATCAAATTTATTGAAACATTGGATTTTTCTATATATATATTTTTTTTCTTCGTTTATTTAGATAGGGACAGTACAATAAACATGATTCCAGTCAAAGACTGGAAAAAATGCACTGAACAGAGATCATAGCAGGTGCTGATTTGCATCTCATGTCCCTAGAAAGGCTTTTAAAAAACACATCATTACATGTATAAACAACCAAAATAATTATAATAAATCTGTAAAAAAAAATTATGTTATCTGTAAAAAAAAAAGAAAAGAAAAAAAAGTAACAAACTCTTCATATAAAAACCTCACCCATTACAAACAGAATACAAAACAAACACATGCACCTAGTTTTATAGACTCTTCCAATCCTAATAAATAACTGGTACGGAACCATATAAAAATTTAAATATGCGTACAAGTCTGGTTTATTTTGAGCCAAATAAACACAGATAAAAAGTCAGATTTTTATATATTTTTAAATTATTATTATATTTAAAAAGCTGTAATTTATGATCTGCTTGGTTTATGTCCATGCAGAAAGTTTTTTTTTATTCCACTGGGTGGCAGTAAACAGAGGAAAAAAGAATCTAATTGATATCTCCTAAACAAAATATATTTAGATTTTACTGAAAGGAGGTATTGGTGTCTCCGAGTGTACCTTTACCGTCTCCGTTTTTGATTTCTAAAATAACTGAACATACTTGAATTTAAAATAGCGCCTTATCCATATACATTGGAGTAAAACGATAAAAATGGTCTCAATTTACAGAAAACCCTCTAAATTTTAACACAGTGGTGGAATATTGCATATATTTTATTGTATATATTCACAATTTTATAATAAATACAGATAAAAAGTCAGATTTTTATTAATTTTTCAATAAAGTTTTTTTTTGAGAGCCTGTAATTTAGGACCTGTTTGGTTTATTTCCCTGCAGGGGGATTCTTTTGAATCCTCTATATGCCAGTAAATAGAGAAAAAAAGATTCATCTTTTTATAACCTTCTTCACAAAAGTTATTGAGCTATAACTGAAGGGAGGCAATGTATTTTCTGAAGTCTCCCATTTTCATCCATAAACAAATTATTCAGTGCAAAAACAGGCTTATTACCTGTAAAACACTTTTTACAATGCGTTACACTTGACAAGAGAATGATCCAACACTTTATCACCTAACTTGACCCATGTTGTGTATTATATACCTAAGCAAAATGAGAGTGAGTAAGTAGCAGTTCTTGCATTTTATTATGCACAAGATAATAAACTCCAAGAAAATAAATCAAAATGTATAGAGAAAAATTTGCAAAAAGCAGTGCAAAAACACAATATACAAATCTAATATGTGAAATAGCTATATACAAAATATAATAACTATAAAAAATGTCAAGTTGCTATAGAAAAAAAAAAAATGGAGGCCAACTTTTAGTTTTTGTTCGTTGCTTTGTCAACAGTTTTCATTGGTTGCAAACTTTCTCAAGAGTGTCCATCAGTGTGCCATTTTCTAAAACAGTTTCTAGATGGCACCAAGCACAGGGGTACGTTGCACTTTGTACAGTACATAGGAGTCTTTACTTTGAAGCCTGAAAGTTTGCAGAAAGCACAAACTCTCTGAAATTTGGAAATTTGGTAAAGCTGGAACTTCATCCTCCACACTGCAGTCATTCCACCTTTCTGTGCCATCATTCACGGACATCGCACTTGCTGACCTTTTTTTACCCCGTCCAGAATGAGGCCTCCCTCTGTTTTGCTTGCTGGGAGTTGGCTGTGGCCTCACAGTATCACCAGCAGAAGGTGTGGGGGTCTTGGAGGTGGGGGGTAGGCAAACAACCTCCTTGCTGGTGCTTGAACTTATAGATTTTTTAAAATAATTATGATGATGCAATATTGGAACCACATGTGGGTCCGCTAGAGGGCGCAGAGTTCAAGTGGTTAACCCTTTAAGATTGACTAGTCACTCAGATTTGTTGATTTTGAAAATGCATAGTTTTAAAATCACAATGCTATAATCTGTTGTAGCACAGGTATACGTGTTTTTGCTTTTGAGCGTGTGATTGTATGGGTTATGATTTGGAGTGCATGGATAAATGGTGCAGTCGGCCCAGTTTGCAACAGAAGGTCATGACCCGAAAGTGCAATTCTGGTATTACGCGGACAACGTTCATGCACTCAGAATGTTCCACAAAAAACTGATCTGAGATGGATGGAATTACAAATTGAGGCAAATCTGCTTCCCGGAGTGCTTTGCACTACTTTGGTTTCTTTGAATGCTCTTGAATAGTGCAAACAGCTCGTGACTGGTTCACACAGTGTGCTTTTACCATGTCTGCACTGAGCCGCAGACCCGTCTCAGAAATAAACATCCTGTGTTGGGTTTTTGATCTCTGGATCACTCCCTCTCTATAACCGAAAGCGCTCTTTCTGTTCTTTAGTATATGCTTCATGTTTTTGAGAGCACAAATGCGGAGAATTCACATGACTTGGTTTGACGTTTGTAATATTCACATCTGTGTACGTACAGGAGTCACAGCAGGAGCCCTGTTTATTGCCTATTTATGGCTTCATATGTTCTTCACAGAAACCCTGCTCATTCTGTTCCGCTCTTTCATGCTGCTATTTGTGGCATCTTTAACCTCTGTAGTTAATAAAAAATTTTTTTTTTTTTATGATCATTGATTCATTGCACTTGTGCAGTCCTGCGTTAGTGCTGTTTTCTGGAGTTTTACAGACCGAGTCTCGCTAGTGTAAATGTGACGGTATCAAGGAAAGTCTTTTTGGACACTTAGATGATTCCTTTGGGGAAAATAACTTTTTTAGGGTGTTCAATTTTGTGCATATAATTAATTAGAATCCTTAAAAAAACGTGTTTTTGATCTATGTAGTTTTAACCCTCAAAATCTATCAGTTAATATCTTTTAAACTGTAAATGAACGAAGTTGCAAATGGTATATGCCTGTGAGATTTTTCTGATGTTTTTTTTAAGTCTTTAATGCTTTAAAGCTCCATTTTAATTTTGTAAAATATTACATAAATAACAACTGTTTTCTATTTTAATATATTTTGAAATGTGATTTTATTGATCCTGATATGCTGATTTGGTGCGCAAGAATAATTTCCTCTACATATTAGTATTGTTATCAATGTTGAAAACAGTTGTTCTGCTTAATATTTTTGTAGAAACCAGAATAAAAATATTTTGTGAAGACATTATAAATGTCTTTACTCTAGTTTTGATCAATTCAATGCATTCTTGCTGAATAAAAGTATTAATTTCTTTCAAAAAAAAAAAAAATCTAACTGACCCCAATTATATATTATAGTAGCCATTTTACCAGTGCCTGAGGATATTTCAAATATGATAGATACGGTAGATAGATACGATGTTGTTCAATGTAATGTTTAGACAATATACTGTGGACACAAAGAGTATTTGTACACTTTAAAATGTCTTATATAACAAAATATCAAACCAAGTGGTATTTATTTTAAAGAAAGATTTATAAAATAATAGTAAAAATGATAAAACAATTAGATATACTATTCAAACTGGAGGTCAAACACACTTTCTGGAGGTCTGGGAGGGTTGAATGTTATGAGATGAAAATTACAGTGTTTGAATTCTGTGTGGACACTTTCCTCTTTTCCGTTCGTTTGTCCACAGGAACTGATTTCGATAAGAGTCAGGCTGAGCGGGTGATAAGCTGAATGTGCGGCACAACACAAAACGTCTTCACCAGGGGAAATGAATGGCAGCTCCCAAAGGGACTGTTTGTATTTTTTAGCTCTATTTGTTGACGGAAATGCCAAGCTCCATGACTGGCTTCTGTTCTGTCGATCAGTCGTTGGTATGTGCGGAAATGATTCCTCAGGAGGCCAATTTAGAGGTTCAGGTGCCACATATGCAAAGAAGACAGAATGAGTGCATGGAAAAAAATATGAATGCAGCGGCAAGCCACAAACACAAAGCAGGAAATTTTACACGCACACATTTTTTTTTTCCTTGTGGTCGTCTGGCTTTGTTTCCTAAATCCTCTCCCAGGCAGGAGTGCATGGCTTTCAATGCCAACTGGCTTTTTATCTTGTGACATTTATTTCTTTCCTCTCCTTTCCCTTTTTTTCTATTTAGTTTTTCTGTGAGGCTCAGCAGCTGTGCCGGTGCAGATGGGCCGAGAGCAGCACACCTCGGTTGTAATAACACTATCTATTTCCACATAAACAGACTAACAAATGTCAGCAGCTTGGCTAACCATGTGAGCATGGCAACCTTTCCAGTGGTGGGAAGAAGAAGGTTGCTGTCTATGATGAAATTGTGCTGTGTGTGTGGGGGTGGGTGGTATGGGAGATTGACAGTCTAACAGATGATCCTCATTGGCTCTTGGGCTGACTGTAAGAGATATACAGGCCACGGGCATGAAGCAGGCATAGGCTGCTGGGTTAATTTGCCATGTGTTTCTCTCCCCCTCCAGCATCCATTATGTTTTTTTTAGTTGCACATATGTCTCTGTTTGGCTCTAATATCCTTGTTTAGATCTACTAGATCTACATATATAGATTTTAACTGATCTGATTCTGTTTAATCAGATTCCAGATGTGCCATTAATATGAACATTAATATACACTGTAATTTGTATTTAATTTTTTATTTTTTGTAATTTTTACAAACAGTACTGTGAAAATCAACACAGACTCATTGAGAAAACATGCCTCTACCTACACTTTTGTAAAATTCCAAAAACATACAGTACCTATACAGTGCATACAATTCACTGCAGACTGGTATTTGCGCAATACTATGTTATGAACTCAAAACGCTTTACCACATGCTTGATTAGTAAACTAAGGTACATTTACACAAGACCAAAACAGAAAACTTTTTATCTGTATTGGGTGTTCATTTACACGACAACAGCATTTTTGAGGGCTTGAAAATGCAAATACATAAATGAGTATTATGAAAACGGGGAAGTCATGCGTATACATATGATGTGTTCAGTCTATTAGTGTATGTGTAAAGGTGCGTAGTGTTACTGGCCTACTACTGGCCTGGCATGCATAATACAGCGTTTTCAGATGTTTTTGTGGATTTCTATGAATGGCGATTGTTTTGACGACATTATCGTCTGTATGCGAAACCTTTCACAAATGCATTAAAAACTTTTCAGTTTTTAGTACAATCGTTGTTGTGTAAACGTACCCTAAAACATTTTAATGATTGAATCACATAACCAGCTTCATATTTGTGGCTTTTCTGGTGTAGTAAACTTGCTCAGTAGTGCACCTGGTACAGCACTGGTACTGAACTCAAAGACTTGTAGAAGCGAGCTAAAATGGCATTATTTCTTCAGGAAACGCGTTTTTATCTCATATTTACTTCTGGTAAGACTATCAGTTAGGTATAGTAGGTGCTATAGTAGGTTTTAGGTTTAGTAGGTTTTATATTACCTTGGTTACTTCTGTTTTTACCTTTTGATTAGAGTGGGTTTTATCTGAAATATATTATACGATCATATTCAAATGTTTACGGAGCAATTATCTAGCATTCCTGTTAATCACATAGTAGAGCATAGTGCTTTCAACACCAAGATCATGGGTTTGATCCTATAGGGAATGCATGAACTGATAAGATGTGCCGTGGATGCAGTTGTAGTGGCTTCGGATAAATCCATCTGCCAAATATAAATGCAATTATTCTTAACAAATTATATAAGATCTGCTCTCTTGCTATTGGTTAGTAATTTACCTGAGATTGATCTCAGGGCAACATTGTTTTTCTCTTTTTGCTTGTGGTCAAATTCTGGGTAGATGTGGTACTTAATAGCAGCAGATCTAGTTTTTCAATCATATACCTCGGTAAAATAAAAGTTGGTACGTCAACACTTTTTTTGTATTAGAGAAAAGAAAAATCTCTCCCTTGTCAGGAGTCCATTCTGCCACCCTGTTGTTGACATGCCAGATTGTGGTTCAGAAGGCCCCAGAGAATTGTGGGAAAGGTGACCTCTGGTGAATGTCTTTTGTGAACCTCACCTTGCTCTGAGACGATAACACCTAGTGCCACAGAGGAAGAGACAGCTTTCGGTTGTGTGTGTGTGTGTGTGCAAAATCAGAGGAAAAGCCTGAAAAGACCCAAATGTAATTCATATTATGCCATAAAAAACACAATTTTCTGAGATATTTTTGTTATTTCATTGCTCATAAGATACAGTGCTTCCAAACACACACAATAAGCATGAACAACAAATTCCATGTAGTCTGAATGCATTTAGATTTCATTTCATTTTTTATTTAATAAATAGGTCAGGTTTTTCTGTATGGATGAATCTCACAAAACGTGTCAGAAACACGTCTAGGCCACATTTCACCACAAAATCAAAAGAAAGAAATAAGAAATGACATTGTCCATCAATGAAAATAAAGCCTAGCCTGTTTTTCTTTAAAATATGATATGTTGATTTAGTGTTTAAGAAATATTTCTTATTATCATCAATGTTGAAAACTTCATATGCTTCATATTTTTGTGGAAATCATGATAATTTTTTTTTAGGATTTCAAAAGATCAGAATGATTTGAAATAGAATTTGTATAAGTGTAACTTTTGATCAATTTAATGCATCCTTAATTAAAAAGCTGCTTTTAATAATTTTTTAACCATAATAAAGTAAAAAGTACTGCAGTAATGAGAATCAGCATTAAGAATTGTATTAAAAGGAAAATGCCTGGATGCATTTCAATAATTTGGGTGATGTGTTTAATTGTTATGAAAATAATGCAAACTTTTAAATAAGAATTGAATGACCAAAAAATAACCTGTATTTTCTAAAGGTTAAATATACAATATATTTTTCCCCCAGTTTGAATGTGACTTGAACATGCTGCGAGATTCATCCATATTTATGTGTGGGATTTCACCTAATTGGGTGTTTTTCTAGTGACATCATGAGGATGTATCATTCATGTGATGCGGAAAACCGCAGCATTTTCTGAACTGGAGTTTGAGTGAGAGGTCTGGAAAAATGACATTGTGCCTATCTGTAGCAGTCAGGCTTGATTTTCCTCATTATTTCCTCCTTCCTGTAGGAATTAATGAGCTCTGAATCCCACGCCTTCTCATCAGCGGGTAACACAGGCCACCATCAGTAATAGCCAGTTAAATGAGAGTTCTGCGGTCTAGACCGGCGATGATGGACCGACGTGTCAGACACGAGGTGAAAGTGTTTCCCACAGCTCTGTTGTATCTGACTGGCAGCACTGAGACCAACTTTTCTGTGTAAAACAGAGTGACGATACTTGGAATGTATCAACGATGAATGGAGGTGGATGCTTATCAGCTTGCAGTCATATGGAGGCAGAATTTAAATAAAAATAAAAATTGTTCTTCTGTATTGCTAGTCTTTTGAAGTTATATGATAGCTTTAAGTGAAAATTATGAGTGTATAATGTCTCAAATGTCTACATTTGTGTGTGTGTGTGTGGTGCTGAAGGTTGTCGATGAGGTCGAAGCAACCAGGAACATTGTCTTATGTTTCTGGATCTGCAGTGACAGATTAATTAAAAGGGGTTTGAAAACACGATAGGCCTTGTGATTGCTGTCAGATTTACCAGCATCACTGCATGTGTTCTGGTCCAGCGTGGTTTCACTAGCATGAACAAACTCATGTGATTAAACTCTACTTGAGTGGAAGGAACATTTCAAAGTGAAAGCCCTCCTGTCAGAGCAGACTTAGCACTTGAGAACCTCTGACAGGCCTGTCGGGCTTCAGAAGGAGATTTGCCAGGGTAGTTTTTTCCTCTCATATGCTGTTGCCCTTTGAACAAGTGTTAGGAAGTTAGGATGTGTTTTCATTATAGTGTGGCTTTCCTAGTAACAAGTTCATTTTTCCATCAAGTGAACAGAAGAAATAATCAAAACACAGTTGCAGTGACCAAGTGAAAGATATAACACCAACATGCCATAAAGATGTCATAAAGATGCTTGTAGAAATTAACCTGCATGCAAAAATGTGTATATTTAAAATAATATTACCTTGATATTACCTTACCTTTGTTAAAATCATAGTTTGACATGCCTTAAATTTAAATATAAGTTTGGAAAGGTTGCATAAACAGAACAGGTTGATTTTAAGTCGCATGTTTATGATAATCAAGCCATTGATCTAAACCCAGGCTAGGAAATAAGTACTGGAATCCAGATAAGTGTAGAGGGTCACTGCTAACCTGAACCCCATCTCTGCACCACAATGTGCCCTGACACCAAATCAGAACGGAGTGTGCAGCGTTCAGGCATCTCCAGACAGGTTCCTGCCCACAGCAACGATCTTCCTGCCAATCCACTCTACTGCAGACACACGGGTCATTTAGTTATACACTCGCTCTCACAAGCAGACAGATCGACGGATGTGACACCTCCCCTGTGAGAAGATGTCGAGAGGAGGTGCAGGGAAAGCAAGTAGAGAGTCTTAGGAATGATAGATTTGTTTGAGATTCAGGGAGGTACTGTCAAAGGGAATAAACTCCACTTTTGGCAGCCGAGGACTGCAAAAACAACAATAGTTTGTTCTGAATATGTGTGACTTTAGCTGGACAGTCTCTGAATCGTGTGTCGTGCTGTCGATACCAGGTGTGATGCAGCAAGTTTTCACTGTCAATAAATGTTTTTTTTTGTTGTGCTTCATTCGATATAGAATTTACAATGCCTTTTTAATTCCACTTCTAGAATTTGAACTGAGTAAACAGGATGCAGAATTCCAACATAATTTTAACATAAGGAAGCAGGATGAATTTTAAATGAAATTTTAAAGAAAACTGTAATTTTAAAGCAAAGTTTGGCAAAGTAAATGTTTAAATGTTAGCTTGACAAAGCCTTGTTTGAAAGTTTTTTTGAAAAATGTAAAAATAAATAAATAAATACAATTTTAAGATTAAATAGGCAAATGTCTTGAATTATTTGATCAAAAATACAACAATAATATTGTGAAATATTATTACAATTTAAAATATGTTTTGTAATTTAATATATTTTAATATATAATTTATTCCTGTGATGCCAAAGCTGAATTTTCAGCATCATTACTCCAGTCTTCAGTGTCACATGATCCTTCAGAAATCATTCTAATATGCTGATTTGCTGATCAAAAAGCATTTCTTATTATCAATGTTGAAAACAGTTGTGCTGCCTAATATTTTTTTGTGGAAAAGTTTATTTATTTATTCAAAGTTCAAAAGACCAGCATTTATTTGAAATGGAAATAATATATATTTTTGTTACAGTGTAACATTTTTTTTACTGTCACTGTTTTGATCAAATTAACGTGTCCTTGCTGAATAAAAACATTGATTTCATAAAAAAAACAAAACAATCTTATAATGCAATGCGGCATCCCACGTTAAGCTTAAGAGGATTTGAATCTTTAAATGGAAATCAGACGGAGCGTTCGCTTTCATCTTCCAAGAGAAGCCGTAAGTGTAAATATGAATAAAGTGGGAGTGAGTGCAACTGTGCCACAAAGTATTGACTTTCTTTGAGCAGCTCTGAACTATTCCCGGGCCTCTAACAAATCTTGAGGTTCTCGCATCGTGGTTAATTTTAGTTGTCTGCAAGCTAATTATGATCTGGGAGATTTGATTAGCACAGGAAGCAGATTTCGTCCACGTTGGAGCTCTGAAAGGAAAACGTTACGAGGGAAGCATCCAAAGCCATTTCCCGCTCTGCGCTGTGACTGACAGCCGTAAGTGCTCGCCTGGTGGTCGGGCTGGATTGAGTGGTTTGATTGGGCCCATTGTGTCCCTGTGTGAAGAAGATTGACAAAAATTACACAAGCTGCCATTTTCAAACACCACTTAAAAGCTCTGTCTGCGAGCATCCCTGTTTTGTTTTGTACATTCTCTCTTTATATTTTTGCTTTGCACTCGCACTACTGTGTGTGTGTGTGCATGTATCAGCTTGTCTACTGAGTGTGCTAAAGATGTCAGTGGTATCCGTGCTCTGCCCGCCGGCTCATAAAGTAGCCGGAGATGCGCCCCGGTTGATATACTCACTGATCTGCATGCCTGCAGCACAAGCGGCCCGTGGGGATTGAGGCCTACAGACCTCCACTTGCCAGAACTCAATAAATATTGAGTAATGAAGCAGATTTTTGTAAGACTATGACTCAGCAGTGGCTTTGTTGACAGTCTGTGAAGCGACTCTTTCCTTAGGGCCTCTCTAAACTTGTGCTACTTTCACATTAGAACGGTTTGACATCAGATCTTTTCATAGTTTTGTGAAAGATTCTAAGTGTTCATCTCTTGGTATGTATTTGTTTAATTATATTTATAATTATATAATTATTTATTTATTAATTAAATTATTATTATTATTATTATTGTTATTTAATTTTTTAGTTTAGTGTTACAGTACTGATTAAAAGTTTGGAATAATTCAGATTTTTTCAAATGTTTTAAAAGAAGTGTCTTTAATAATTAATGAGCAGTAAATCAGCATATTAGACACGGCAAGGCGCTGCGCGACAAAATTCTATATAACTCAATATAATCAGTGATGCTGTCTACACTGGATGCGGCGTGGCACGACA
>NW_015666162.1:390413-407761 GCF_001515625.1 Sinocyclocheilus rhinocerous
TTTTGTTCTTTTATCCGCCATCTCTATCTTTCAGTTTCTGCTCGGCTCGCTAATGTCCGTCCTGTGCACTGAACGCTCTCTCCTCCACATCATGAGTAGACACGCCCCTTACTGCTGATTGGCTACAAGTTTGTTTTGGTACTCGGCCCGACTCAGTTTTCTAAAGCGTTTTTGGAAAAATACATACCCCACCTTTAATAAAAAATAAGTACACATCGTCCAGGTAATAATTTTGATTGATTGATTGATAAATATATATCAAAATAAATAGTTGCCATTGCCTTTCATTCTCAATGGTATATTTAAGTGGTTTCTTGGCATCAAAAAGTTGAAAAACTGATTTAGATGATCACTCCTGCGTTTAAAAGGATAGTTTACCCAAAAATGAAACATATCATCATTATTACACCCACTTACTATAATTTTGATGTCACTTGAATGTAAAGCAATTAAATATAATGCATTTACTGTCAGTGTTACTTTTCCTATCTTTGACTTTCTTTTGAAACCCTATTAACATGAGCTCAGGGTAGTTTATAGGAAATCAGCGTGCTCACATCTCAGGAGCCCTGCTGATATCGCTGAGGTGAAGTTTGGTGACTTTATTGAGTCTTTCCGCTGTCAAAAGAACTTGATGTGTCTTTTTTCTCCTGTCTGAGAGCAGCGCAGCACATCTGGCCTATTCAAATCCCGCTGCAGCCCCTGATGCTTTTAACCATTGAAATTATCAAATTAAACAGAGCGGTAATGGTTTCCACAAAGGCACTGTATTTGGGGAAGAGTTGCAGTTGTTCTTGTGGTGCTCCTCCATGAGGTGAACGTTCTGAGAGAGACAAAAACATCTCGATTATGAAGCCGTTACAAAACATGCCACACACTGCGAGAAAAATGCGAGAAAAAGTTGATTATAATAAGACTCAGAAAGACTGCTAAAGAGAGAAGACGCATCAAGGGCTTGTTGTTACCCCGTTGCTGCTGTTACTAATTGAGTGGGTTTTTGGTACTTTTATACAGGATGTGCCTCTCATTTATTATTAGCACTACTAAATATGATGCTTTTAACCATTGAAATTATCAAATTAAACAGAGCGGTAATGGTTTCCACAAAGGCACTGTATTTGGGGAAGAGTTGCAGTTGTTCTTGTGGTGCTCCTCCATGAGGTGAACGTTCTGAGAGACAAAAACATCTCGATTATGAAGCCGTTACAAAACATGCCACACACTGCGAGAAAAATGCGAGAAAAAGGTGATTATAATAAGACTCAGAAAGACTGCTAAAGAGAGAAGACGCATCAAGGGCTTGTTGTTACCCCGTTGCTGCTGTTACTAATTGAGTGGGTTTTTGGTACTTTTATACAGGATGTGCCTCTCATTTATTATTAGCACTACTAAATATTAAAGACAATCACCTGTACTTTCTTAAGCATCACTCAGGAATGATCTACTGAGAGTTGTTTTGTTCTGTTTTCACTAACACTGCGTCTACACTGGAAGCGACTGGAGCCCATTGCGATAGCTATAGGCTGTATGCACTGGAGGTGTTGAAGCTGCACGGCATTTCTGAATGTTCATGATCTCCAGATCAATCATCTGTAAACTCAAAGCTGGAATTTGTAGTTCTGTATAAATAATTCTGTATATACTTTTTCTCAATGGAAATGCATATTAAAACGGACTTTTTCACTGGGATTTTGGGACTAGCAGCGAGACCATTATATACGAACAATTTTATGTAATTGAGCTTACATAGTTAGCAACAAAATATGGATACCAGCAACTCTTTGGTTACCAACATTCATCAAAATCTTCTTTTGTGTTGGGTTTTAGGGAATAGCAGTACGATTTTATAAAAAAAAAAAAAGAAAGAAAAAGTTAAAGCTGCAGTCTGTAACTTTTGGTGCTCTAGCGGTTAATAAACAGAACTGCGTGCGTCTTGCGGAAGAACATCGTAGCCGGAGCTACTTCTCTCTGTTTATGTCTATGACGAATCACGCAGGTACTGGGCTACTCCGCAGCGGTACCTACCCGAACCAGTCTAAATAGTCCGAATATAAACACTTATTATAGGTGTACCGTGGGGATTCAGGAAAAGCCAAAAACACGGTTTGGAAAATGGATTCATGGTGTACTCGCTTATTATATAAATTTTGTACATTTTGAACACAAAAAAGTTACGGACTGCAGCTTTAAGTAACTGAGCTTACATATGGTTAACAAGAAATTATGGCCTAAAGTACTAGGCCAGTGACCACATTCTGATGCATCTTAAAGGGATAGTTCCCCCCAAAATAAAAATGGTCATAATTTATTCCCTCTCATTTCATTCCAGAACTGTACTTTCTTCTTCCATGGAACACAAAAGAAGATATTTTGATGAATGTCGGTAACCAAAACAGTATTCTTTGGACAAACCTATGTTTCAGTTCCATTGACTTCCGTAATATGGACAAAAAATGCTGTGGAAGTACAATAGGACCCGAAACTGTTTGGTTACCAACATTATTCAAAGTATCTTCTTTTGTGTTGCACAGAAGAAAGAAAGTCAGACAGGTTTGGAATGACATGAGGATGAGCAAATTAAGACATTTATTATTGGGTGAACTATCAATTTAAATGAATGAAATTCATAGCAATAAGTTGACACATTTGTAATGTGGGATACAAGAAATGAGGCATCTTTCACCTGAAAACATGTCATGTACAGCTCTGTTAATTATGGGAGCAATGTAGTGTTGTCACATCTGCTGTATACACAACCTTATAGTGATCAGCAGTTTTTATGTAACAGGACAGAAAAGGGGAAAGGAATGTCTAAATATTACAAGCTGGTTCAAACATGCAATGCCTGTATTAATGGGTCTGAACAATAACATCAGCAGTCACTTTTGATAACATAATCATTCCACATTGTACTGTATAACTGAAAGGAACTGAACGTAGTTCAGTCAAATGTGCCAAGAAGCCTAGAGCACTAACCAGTCAATCAGTCATTGCTTTGTAGGGCTTGAGCTAGTTCAATAGGATACTAAGAAGCCATAAATAGAGTTTTCAATTCTCTTGTCAAAAAAATCAAAGAGAGTGGGGATTTTAACAAATCTTTCCACTTTTGGGGATTTTAGCACGTTTCCACTTTTAAGCTCTTTTCCAAAGGTTGTGGTCTGCATAGTTTTGCTGTCTTCTAAGATTGCTTCGTTTTGTCAAAATATAATGTATAATATAAAAATAAGGCATTCACACAAAGTGATAAAGGCTAACCTACACTGTAAAAAAAAAATTCCATAAAATTTACGGTAAAAAACCGGCAACTGTGGTTGCCGGAATTTTACCGTAAAAAAATACGGTAGCAACGCTTTAGGTTTTACGGTTTACAGTTAAATACCATAATTTCATGAACTGATATAATGTTAATATACCAACCTATTGAAGTACTGAAATCTGTTTTGTACCTTTGTAATACACTGATAACCACCAAATGCAGGTGGTGATGAGAAATATAGCAACTTAACTTTCTTTCAAATACAATTCAGATACATTTCTTGTTTCTTTTTTCTGTAGTGGACTGAACAATTGCAGTTTCTTTGCCATCCACACACCCTCTCAGTAACAGGTAATATCCTTTATAAAACTGCTCCAGAGAGTCATTAATTACTGGAGAAAGCCAATTCATATCTAGCCCAGTCTGAATAATGAGGGACAGGGGAGTCTCATACTTACCAATAATAAATTCATAAACGATACCCCGTCTAACCCTTGTCCTGGCCAAGGATACTGCGGCCTAATCATTCCACAACTTCTATCAGCAACCGTTCTTCATTGCTATTCTGCTGCTAACTCTGTAATCAGCACAAACACGGATAATTGCTGCAGTCTTTAAGGACGAGTTGTTATTTCAGAGAAAAACGTTGCGCTTTGGGAAAAGAGATGGGAGTAGAACTGGCCAGATGAGAATTATATTGAGTGTGCACTTTCATAGCTCAGAAAATTTAATAGAGTACTCATTGTTTTGTTCCAAATATTAGGTTGGATTCTGATGTTTCTACTAAAATTCCTCTTCTGAAAGACAAAATATACACAAATGAGTCTATTGTTGACATACAGCATGTGAAGTATGAATCTTGTATGCAGTTAATAGTTACCTTTTATTGAAGTTGTAAATAAAATTGATTATAAGTAAAATTGATAAGTTCACGAGCAATTTCTGAGTAAAAATTGTTTTTTCAAAGTAAAATCACCAATTTATTTCATTCTATATTTATTAGTATATAAAATGAATGAGTAAAATTGCTACTCATTTTGCCTTGGAAGAATTTTTTTGTTTTTGAGATTTTTTAAATTTTTGATTGCAAACTTTGGATCTTGAAGACACATGTCTTGCATGTTTTACGTTGTAAAAAAATATTTTTCAAAGTTGTAAATAAAAGTTATTAGAGTACATTTTTACAAGAAAATACTATTTCAGTCTTTCTACTTTAAAATTTCACGTTTTATTCAGTGTGTTATTCGCTGTTTCTTTGTAATTAATTGTGGAAATTTACTAGAAATTTCTGAGTAGGGTTATTGTTAACTAAAACTTAAACTAAAACCACTGAAAATTGTTATTTGAAATGGTTACTTTAACTGAAAAAACAAACAAACAAACTTTAATCGTATTTTATTTCAGCTACAACATTTCTCATTTTCATTTGGTTTAACTTGATGTACTAAAATAACTAAAACTGAAATTAAAATTAACTTATGGGAAAAAATGTACTTAAAATTATGGAAACTATAGACACATTAAAAAAAATAAAAAATGACAAAAAACAACAAAAGTACTAAAGCTAAAATTAAAATGAAAACAGAAAATCTAAGAATAAAAACTAATTCTAAATACTAAACTATTTCAGCTATAATAGTATCTCAATGATATAACCCTGTTTCTGAGTAAAAATTGTTTCTACAACAAATTGATTTATCTTAATTTTCTATTTGGCATCACTTGGCTTTCTAGGAGAAACTGTTTAGATGTTAAAGCGAGCTAAAGAGATTAAACTAAAGCTATTATGATTTTTCATTTTTGTTCTATTTTTTGACATCAAAATTAAGAATGAGAAACACATTCACATTTTTTACTTGCAATCAAATGCTTGGTGTTCTTCCAGTCTCACAGCTCCACAATATTCAATAGGATGTGTTTACACTACCATTGTTGCCAGTGTTACTATTCAGAAGCTCATGAAACATGAAAGGGGCTTCAGATTTGGTTTCCTTTCTTTGCTCCAATTCTTATGACAGCCCCTATACTCAGTGTGTCCTGGCAGACGTCCTCCAATTCAGCTTAACAATGGAAACGTGAGCTTTTTTGTCCAGACTGTGGGATTAAGCTGTGCATGTCTGAATGGGGCACAATGACAACAGGTCTGTGTAAATATATGCTGGGTTAGAGTATCTTAATCCTGTTGTGTGTATCTGTGTGTGTGAGCATGCTTGAGCTTGAGAGGAAACATTACATTGAGCACTATGGCTAGAAATATGCTTACGCAAGTATGCAAACGTAGAACGTTTAGTCAATGTATTGCAAACACAGCCCATAGTATGTGCTTGTGTTAATGTGGTGATAACAAAGGTGCGCTAAAGTTACCTTTAAATGTCATTAGGCCAAATGTGTTGTTATTCATGTAACTAGAATAGATAAAAAAATAAAAATAAATTAACGTTTTTATTTAGCGAGTGCGCATTAAATCGATCAAAAGTGAGAGTACGGACTTTTTAATGTTACAAAACATTTATATTTCAAATAAATGCTGTTCTTTTGAACTTTTTATTTATCAAAGGATCCTAAACAAAGGTTTAAAAAGTAATGTTTTCCACAGAAATATTATTCAACACAACTGGTTTCAACAGTGATAACAATAAAAAAATGTTTCTTGAGCAGATTTCTGAAGGATCATGTGATACTGAAGTCTGGAGTAATGATGCTGAAAATTCAGCTTTACCATCACAGGAATAAATTACATTTTAAATTATATTCAAATAGAAACCAGTTATTTTAAATTATAATAATATTTCACAATATTTCTGTTTTTACTGCATTTTTGATCAGAAAAATGCAGCCTTGGTGAGATTAGAGACATTCAGAACATTTAAAAACATTAAAAAAAAAAAACTTTAATGACCACAAATTTTAAACAGTATGCTATGTGTACTTGTGTAGAACGTGTTTTGGCTTTCATAAACCTTATTAGCATTTGTTATATGACAAAAACTCTGGAATAGTGTAGTGTTGGTGGTTAATGAAATAGTTCACTTACACAAACCAAAACCGAACCTGAATATGTTTGAGTTTGATTTGTGCAACATTTTACTGCAGCTTGAGCTTAATACTGCTATAGTAAATTATTTTGCTTTTCCTCTAATACAGTTTTATATTTCCATTAAGGTCTCTAAAGTCCTCTATTCTTGAACTTTGGCATCTTACCTTACCAATATTTTTGTTTGCAAACAGACAAAAAAAAAAAAAGACAAAAGAAACCCACAATACTCAGAGGAACAGAAGGCGTTCACTTAAACGTATACTGTGTGTATCTTTGCAATTTAAATATAAATGATCCTGAGGGCCTTCCTCCTTATCCTGACCTGAAGTGACCCCCATAAATATTCTCTCTCTCAAGTGCTCCCATAATCCTCTGTTTCCTTTTTTCCATCCTTCTCTGTGACCCTCCAAACTTTAGATTCTGGTGTGGCATAGACAGAAACAGAGAGCTGACACAATATTTAGTATTTCTAAGGATCTAATCCACTAATAGCATTCATTCTGATTGATGCCGTTTGCAGGCTCGCAGGAAGTGGCCGAATTGTTTTCGTCTTTAACTCCTGACATCGTTTCTTGTGGCTTCACATAAAAAGAAATGTCCATCAAATCTGGTGATTTTAGACAAACAGACTCGAGTCAACAGCTTCTGTGACAGCAAACAAGCTATTTAAATGAGATCAAGAGTGCTCTGACGGCACCGTGGTAATTACATTACCCAGCTGCTAAACTACAGCTTCACTCGCCACACTGCGTCTAAACAAACATCATTACCCACAATCCCATCAAACAAGGATTTTGTATCTTTGACATCACTTTTCTTTCTCTCAGTCTGTTTCGCTGTTACTCTAGCCAGCTGTCTTTTAGCAATATTTTAGCCAGTTATTTTTAGCTGGCGATTTCACAAGCAAAGCAAAAACACTTGAAATTGAAAATATGAAATGCCATAAAAGCTTTTGCAAAGCATTTTCACCTTGCTTGTGAAAACATTTCAAATATTACGTGGATAACATTAGTAGTGTCAGACTCTGTTTCATGTTTCGTGTGTGTCCTGCTCCCCATGTGCCTTCCCATGCCCTTATTTGGTTTGTTTCCTGTTCCTCCCTGATTAATTAAGTTGATTTCTTCCCAGGTGTTTCCCTTGATGTGCCAGGAGCAGGGTTGAAGACCAAAGCCTTAACCTGTAGTGTATAACTCATCGAATATCAGTTTCTTATTTTATTTTTAATTTTACTGCTTTTTATTTGACAGATATAAAAGAAACCCAGCACATATTGTTATACAAGAACAGCTCAAGGACATCCGTATATCAGAACATACAGTTCTCCAGCAGCTCAGGTTAACTGCTCTAATTTGACTGTCAGAATGTAATGCACTTGCACAGGTCTCAGTGAGGTCATTGGAGCGTTTGTATTATAGGTCTATTGAGAGTTCTTCACCTCTTAATGGATTGTTACATTTGCTGAAGCAAATTTGAGTGGCACTTCCTCCATTAATGTAAGTTTGTTTCTATCGATCTATCTATCTATCTATCTATCTATCTATCTATCTATCGCCCTATCTGTTGTTCTATCCATCGTTTTATCTGTCTGTCTGTCTGTCTATCATTCTATCTATCGTTCTATCATTCTATCTATCGTTCTATCATTCTATCTATCGTTCTATCATTCTATCTATCGTTCTATCATTTGGATCTATCTATCTATCTATCTATCTATCTATCTATCTATCTATCTATCGCCCTATCTGTTGTTCTATCCATCGTTTTATCTGTCTGTCTGTCTATTGTTTTATCGCTCTATCGCCCTATTTTTCTATCTGTTGTTCTATCCATCGTTTTATCTGTCTGTCTGTCTGTCTATCATTCTATCTATCGTTCTATCATTCTATCTATCGTTCTATCATTCTATCTATCATTCTATCTATCATTCTATCTATCGTTCTATCCTTCTATCTAAGGCTCATTGGAAAAACATGCTGTGTTGATATTTCTGCAAAATGGTATTGCGTTGTTTCTTGCACGTTTTGCAACACTTTCAAAGTGAAATGTCCATTAAATTCCGTTAGAAGCGAGTTAAATTTGATCCTAAACAGATGTACGTGAATCTGGCAACGTTATATTTCCATGTTGCTGTGTACAGTACCAAAGTTCATACTTAAAGTATACAATTTTTATACCCTTTATATTCTTTTATCAATCTTTCTGTCTGTCTCAATCATTCCATCTATCTACATTTTCAAAGTGAAATGTCCAGCGAGTGACACTAAAAAAGAGTTCAGTTTTATCGAAAACAGATGAACGTGCATCTTGCAACATTTTATTATTGTTGTACATATTGTGGTAATTTGCAAATGAAATGTCCGGTGAGGGGTGATAAAAATGCTCTTGTAAATAATGTAGCATCTACAGTAAACCTTTCCCTAAACCTAATGATAGTGTTAACAAAAGCGAATATGAGATTTAAAAAAACACACATTTGATGATGCAAACATGCCATTTTTGCTTGTTTCTATAAGTCTTTGAACTCTTTTGATTGTGACCTGTGTTTCACGAAATTTGTACCTGCAAGTGCAATGTTATACCAGGTGCGCTACTGAGCAAGTTTACAATGTCAGAAAAGCCATACAAATGCATGTGATGCAAACATCAAAATGTAGCTATTAATTTACAAATCATGCACTATGGCAAAAGCGTTTTGAGTTGTATCATAAAATAAGTCTTTAACCAATAATCTGTGCCGTAATCATTATTTATGTGAAAAGGGAATAAAAGTTGGTGTTTTACTGCCACTAGTGGTCATTTCAGCTGGAAACTGCATTTAATTGTATATATGGGTATGTTTTTAGAGTTTTGCTGAAATGGAGGCACAGGCACGTATTTCCAATGAGCCTCTCTAGGTTGTCCATTTCCTCCAGTTTATTTTTTCATTATCCTGTGCTTTAACTCTAGCCTTGAATTACCCTGTAGCCGTCAATGAATCCACCTCAACTAATAGATTCATCTCTAGCTCTGCTATGTCCGGTTGTGTTATGAAACATCAAGGTCTATTTCTGCTTTACTCGCATGAGCAAAATGCATTTAGGGCTGTGGTAATCCTGAAAGCATGCAAGAGAGATACTACACCAATAAATACAGCCGCCCGGCTCAGGGATCTAATTAAGAAATGAAGCACAACATATAATTTAGAACCAAACAATGTGCAATTTCCCCTTCAGCCTCTTAAATTGGTGTAAATGATGTCACCTGATGGCCAACCGATCCGGTAGTAGGGGTTGATGTCGGGGTTATGAGTCCATTTCTACTAACCTCGTCTCCCAGTTGCTCTGTGTATTTCTAAACCACAAGCTTAAATGCCTGGAATGGTGTGTGTTGAAGGTGAGAAATGGGGAAAATTATAGATAATGAGAACATGAAGCAGAGAAAATAAGAGAAACAGTTGTGCAAAATCTGTGTGTTATTTACCAACCACCCACATACTGGTTAAACTAGGCACTATCTATGCTGGTATATTATAGCGTTGCATCATGCTTATAATTAACTGTATGTATTAAGCATTTTTCACACTCACTAATTCGCTATTTGCCTGCCACAATTTATTTTATTTTATTAAAAAGAGGATTTTTCTATGGCTGTTTTATTTATTTATTTTATTTCAAAAACTTTTAAATGACTTTTCCATGACAATTTTAAAATCTCCTGGTATTTACAGATTACTACAACAAAACAAACAGCACATGCAAATAAATGAGTTAATTAATAATTTGTAAATGGTGTACATTATGAATTCAAAATAAATGTGACGCATTTAATTCAAATAAATTAAAAATAAACTGAATGATGAAACTAATTAAATTTTTTACATTTAAATACAGTTTGGTGAAGCATCTGCATTTGCTTACACATTAATTTAACACATTTTATACAACATTTGTAAATCTTTTTTTCCCCCAGTGTATCAGTGGATGCAGTTCTTTCTAGGGATTTCCTCATTTATATCTATACCATGACCTTAAATGGTGGAAATTGGGAAATGATAAGTAAAGTAAAAAAGTAAAATAGTTTGTGGTAACACTTAGATTAGGAAACACAATGTACTATTAACTAGTTGCTTATTAACATGCATATTACTAGCATAGTGGTTGTTTATTAGTGCTTATAAAGCACTTATTAATGCCTTATTCTGCATGACCATATTCTAGATCTCTTAACCCTATCCAATACCTAAACATAACTACCACAGCAACTACCTTACTTAGTTTCAATAAGCAGCATATTTTATTGAGGAAAAACTCTTAGTTAATCGTGTATATGTATTCCCTATTCTAAAGTGTTACTGAAAATATGTTTGGATCTTCAGAGTGGTTGAGTACTGCTTTCGCTGTCCTGTTTCAGTGCCATTATAAATATTTAGCTTTGACTAAAGCAATTACTATCCTCTCTGTGGTGGAGTGACATGTCTAAGCATGCCTCATGCCTTCTAATTAGGAGCTGTAGTGGTGAACCAGTTTTGTTGGAGCATTTAATGTTACATGGTTGTAACATCACTGATGTTTATCCACACTCCAACCAGCAACAGAAAAAAAAACCTTCGCTCAGATTGAAATCTGAAGGGGGAAAAAAACAGCATTTCTACAAGACATTCTGTTTAGAGCCATTTCTAGTCCTGCCTTTTATTCATCACAGAAAAAACATCTCAAGGGTTGAAACATCAAAGAGCTGAAGGCATCAATCACATTAAAGCAAGACGAGAGTGACTTGCTGCTGGAATAAAGTATCTGAAATAAAAAATAGAAGATGTTCTTGTAGGCATACGGTTGGCGGATGGGTGTTGGTTGGTTTAAATCAAGTATTTTGTTGGGAATTCATTATAGGACTGCTAATAGCATTGTAAATTTACATGCATTACCTGCATTATTTTCTCCATTAAAAAGTATCCAGGTATTCTGATGAAATGAACATTTTAATAGAAAATCCCGCTTTTCTCCATTTCATCATTTGATGAATTACTGCTGTCATGATCAATGAAGAATTTACGCAAACATCCTTTTTAAACGAAGCCCTGTACATCAATTGCATCAAGCAAAACGCGCTGACTTTTGAGAATAAACTGCAACTTATAATAAGCTTAATTTGCATATAAAGAATGTGTGTTTGAGCAAAGAAAGAATGACAGCGACTTAATTTAAATATGCAAACAACGCCATAGTGCAGATGGCGCTTTGTTAAACTGAATTGTGGGTGGTTAGTGATTAAGATGTTTTTGTGCTAGAATCTCATGCACAAAAGTGACGCAAGTGTTTAGTGAATTGCTTTTCGACTTTCAAAAAGTCATTTTAAAAAGCCAACATGAGATCGGAGATCCAGGAGGACGTAAACAATATAGTCGAGAGACAATGTGGCGGCAGGGACAATCGGGTTTCGTAAGCTGACTGGTGCAGCCCTGAATCAGGCCACAGATATTTATGGGGATGCTAATGACAAGTCGCTTTTTAATGTCAGGTCTCACCTGTGATTGCACACTGGGTTGAGTGATTTGGACGTCCTGGCAGTTGTAATTATCCTTATGTCTTCTGTCAGGCTGGCAGGGGGCTGAATCTACATCAATTAGACTGGCTAATGTTCTCTCTCTCATTCACTCATTCTCGTCACAAACATTTTTCTGGTTTCTTGAAGGGCAAGAAAGCACACGGCCTTGCCGTTATGCCCTGCCAACAGTGGACTTGTCATTGGAAATGTTTCCCATTTGAGATTTTTTTTATATCCTTTGGGAAATGTAGGGGCACTTGGTTTATGGACAGACCTTTTTGTCCACTCATTTTCCACTCAAGTTCATGTTCGGTTCATGCAGTGACTTGTGAACTTCTAATGTGTTCAACTGAGGTCAGACCTTCAAACACTAGCCTGCTCCATTATGTGTGCATCTCTGTGCTCCGCCCATTATTTATGTGTCTTCGTGGACAGTGTCTGAGAGGACAGACTGTTCTTGTTCAGAATTGTAGGCACAGCATGCAGCTACGGTATACATTGTTAGTGTTATTTGCCAAAGAAAGCAGCACTTGTACCATTGCTCATATGGGTTAATGACAGAAAATTAATAAAACTACCTGTATTTGGCAGACGCTTTTATCCAAAGTGACTTACATTGCATTCAAGATATACATTTTACCAGTTCATGCATTACCTGGGAAATGAACCCATGACCTTGCATTGCTATAGTAACACCATGCTCTAATGTTTGAGCAACAGGAATACCAAAGTGAGCTTGAAAGTAGAAAGTGAAGTTTGAATTTTGACTTGGGACAGTATCCAACCATGTGTCTACTATTCAGTAGAGTTTTGCAGAGCTTCGCTAGTATAAAAATCTAGTTCCAATATTTATTGCGTTGGTTTTTATTACCATTTTATTCAAATTACTGGTTGTAAATTGTGAGATTAATCACTTTTTGTGATTTAAATCACTTTTGATTTAATCACTTTATATTGATTTTTTTTCTTTTCTATACATCTATCAGTAGTCTTAAGGGTAGGTAGAAAAATATTAAATATTTTCCAGATAATATGTATTAATTATATTTATATATTTATGAAATGTTTATTTTTATATTTATCTGTTATAATTATATACTTAATAATATTTATTATTATACACTACTGTGCAAAAACTAGGGTCAGAAACAATAAAAAAATTCTGTGGGATTTGCATTAATTCAGTCAAAAGTGACAGTAACAACTTTTACATTAATTACATAAATGCTATTCTTTTGAACTTTCTATTCATCAAAGAATCCTGAAAAAAAAATTATCACAGTTTCCACAAAAATATTAAGCAGCACAACTGTTTTAAACATTTATAATAAGAAGAAATGTTTATTGAGCATCAAATCAGCATATTATGATTTCTGAAGGATCATGTAACACTGAAGACTGGAGTAATGATGCTGAAAATTCAGCTTTGCATCACAGGAATAAATTACTTAAAAATACATTCAAATAGAAAAAAGTTACTTTAAATTGTAATAATATTTCACAATATTACTGTTTTTACTTTGGTCAAATAAATGCAGCCTTGGTGAGCAGAAGAGACTTCAAAACATGAAAAAATCTTACCAACCCCAAACTTAACGGTAGTGTATACCTGCCTGTACCCAACTATTTTAGGAAGGGGTATCATCACATTTCATGGTCAACAAAAAGTTTGAAAACCCCTGACTTGTCTAACTAGCACATCCACAGGCAAGTGTAGAGCAGGTTTTGCACATAAATATGTATGCATGTCCACACACACACACACACACACACACGCACACGCACACACGCACACTGGTACATACACATACACTCTTCCCTGTTGCATTGCAGTGACTCACGGTATTCATTTCAGCTGTGGAGAGCAGTAGGGTACTGCTGCGTACTGCTGCTCTCCCAGTCACACTTTAAAGAAATAGTTCACAAGAAATTAAAATCATGTCATCATGTACTCACCCATAAGACTTTATTTCTTCCTCAGAACACAAAAAACGACAGCACTGGGGAAGATTATCAATGAATGACAGCTTAAATTGTAGTTGGTACCTTGCACAAAGCTATCATATGATTCAAGATGACTCCACAAGTCATTTGGAGTACTTTTGTGGTATTTCATGCTGCTTTTTGGTCTTTTAGCAAACTTGACAACTTCCAATTACTATTATGTTTTAGTTGTATAGACAAAAACAGCTTGAATATTTGAATATTCTACATAATATTTTATATTCCACATATATATATATATATGCACAATGTTCTGTCATGAAACTCTAGATGATGCAGGCCAATAGGTTCTAACTCAATCTGACATAATGACATCATTATTCACATGGTGCAGCTGATTGGTTTCTTTTCACATCCGCAGCCAATAAGCTCAGGGGTGCCGCTAAGGGGGGGAAAGTTAGGATGATTCTAAGGGCCCACGCACTTTTGGGGCCCCCAGAGATCGGTTTTATTAGCAGTAACAGTACTAGTAGTAATGCAATAGAAATTATAAATGTATCTACCAAAGAGTTACAAATAAAACAAAATTGCGGCCTATTTCTGTATTTCCGGCAAATTTACCCCCCGCCCCTCCTTCCCCATTCACTGCATGGTTCCGTCCCGTCCTACGTAGAGTCACTGAGTGAGATCAGATGGTAAACTGTTCTTAGAGATGTCTTCGAGTTCGACGAAGATGTATAAGTCCGGTCATTAAAAGATCTAAATATTTGTGGATTGGAAACAAATGGAAAATTGACAAGCTTGTGCTGCTATTCTATGGATGTTTTGCGCACCAGGTCTTTGAACCAGTCACATGACTGAAAACTATTAATTATAGCTTCTAAATTTGATAATGATCAACACCACTGATTCGAATTGCTGTCAATGCTTTGTAAAGCCTTTTCTCCATGCCAGTAAAGCTACTGGAATCTCAATTTACCAGTTGCTGATTGCGATGCAGATTTTTTGCCAGATTTTTTCAAAAAGGATACACATCTCGACCACAGAACGTCTCTGTTCATGTTATGTAAACACTCAATTCTATGTTTTAAAATATTGCCCTGGTCACACTGAGCCAATATTTATTCGGATGACTTTTGTGTGACTGATGACGCTGTAACTATGAGTAGCCTAACAAAATGCTTTCTCTGTCCAGATTTGACTACAATAATAATAACTGACACTACAAATCAACATTTAAATTTCAACTTTTACTAAATATAGTTTTTAATAATGTCTGAAAATATATCAATGAATAACCTGATACAAGTAAAATGCTTTATGTCTTAAGTTCTCACTCTGCAGCAAACAGTTTATATAGGGCTATACAGCCATCTAGAGGTTACACCATGATATTGCAGAAGATAAATGGTGCATAATTTAGAGGTTAATATTAAGTAAAATCCCCTTAAAATCAAAATCACAAAAGTTAAAATCACAAAAGCACAAATATATATTCCTTCTCATATATTTCTGTCTTCATTAATTTGTATGTTCATCTATAAGTCTTTGGGCTGTTTAATATTAGGATTTTGTTTAAAATCCCCTACCGCGGCGGCCCCGCCCCCCAGCACCCCCAAACAAAATAAGGCTTGTTCGAGATGCATCGGCGCTGCGCAGACCGATCGGAGTGTGACATCAAAGTACTGCGAGAGCAATTCAAAAGCTTAAAGAGTCATCTGCTTTCCAATCACTCTCGCGGTACTTTGATGTCATACGCAGATTGGTCTGCGCAGCGCCGACACATCTCGAACAAACAGAACCTATGCTTCTGCGGCTATTGCTAGGTTTCTGACTAAATACTGATACCTAGTGGTGAAAAGCAATAGCAAAAGTAGTAGGTCAGTGTGCAGCAGCAGTATTTCCTACATGCTCACAACAGCATGTCTGTGGAAGTATTGGCAGTAGCGTAGCAGATCTATTCCGCCAAGCACAAAAACACATTAACATTGTCATATATACCCCTACATCACATATAGCCTATATATATACAGTATACACTCTCTCTCTCTCTCTCTCTATATATATATAAAGCTTTAAATAGGATTTTTATCCTATATCAAAATTCTTGATGCACTGAAATTTAATTGTTTTTGTTGCCAATTTCAATATCACAAAAGATAATACTAGCCTAAGTAAAAATAAGCTTACTGAAGACAAGTAAAGAAAAATGAAAATTCTGTTGTTGTTCTAACCCTTTATGAGTTTCCTTCTGCTGTTGAACACAAAATAATATATTTGGGACAATACTGGTAACCAAACAGTTGCTGGGCCCCTATGACTTCCATAGTATGAAAAAAAACAAACAATGGGGACCAGAAACTGGTTATGATCATTCTTCAAAATATCTTTTTGAAGACATTCATATGGGTTTAGAACAATTTGAGGGTAAGTATATGATGACAGTATTTTCATTTTTTGGGTGAACTATCCTTTTAAGATCTCATCATATAATGCAGGATCTCATATAGCCTCATACTACACATGCTTTATCTTTAACTATTAATGTTCATTTAAGACACAAATAACTGTGTTTAGAGGATTCTCACAAAGACGGGCATTTTGCAACTATGTGTATTTGAACTTTTAAGCACAAGGAGCGAAAAAGTTCTTAAGTTTAAAGAACTCAAGTTTAGTCAGGCACTACACCAGCAGGTGCGCGCCGCACATATCAGGCTGAACCCTCAACGCACGCATTTACAAGAATGAGTTCTGCCCCGCTGCTTAATGTCCATGAACAGTTTAAAACCATTTGATTTTACTTGCTTAAAACGTGTTTAAATGATAAGCTTAGCATACATCATGACGCGCAAAACTATAGGATTTCTAACGGATTTTCTCACCACCCTTAAGCGAACATGTATAAAGTTTGTTCAAACACAAAAAGCAATATACATACATCAAGTTAATAATCAAACTAACCTAAAATCTGTGGGGATGATGATGCTGTGTTTTTTTTTTCTGCTCCATGTGCACGGTCCACTTGCTGTTCCAACAACTTCCACTCCATCAGCTTTAGTAAAATAACCCAGCTGAGGATTTTACTCATTTATGTTTTCTCTTTAAAGTTTTCGTTTATTGAGCCCCTCTCTCTCTCAGAATTGCTGACATTTTTACTTATCGAATATTGTTCTTTGTGCGACCATTTCCAGATCGGAGTGAAGAGTTGAGGTAAATGCGGACATATGGGGCAGCAATCACTTGATTTATATGTGCACATATCGTTAAATGCATTTGATTGGTAAACCAAATTCAGATTTTACGTTTTAATCTCTAATGGAATTTACGGAAAAGCTCCACTATAATAGCACTAAGAGGGGGGCGTGGTGGGGCTTTGGCGGTCAGCGCTACAGATAGCCAGTCAATCTACTCCACAGCCAATCACGGGCCCCCTCCTTGCTCGGGCCCCGGGGCTTCAGCCCCGCCTAATCCAATGGTTAATACGGCCCTGTATATATACTGTATATATACAGTATATATACAGGGCCGTATTAACCATTGGATTAGGCGGGGCTGAAGCCCCGGGGCCCGAGCAAGGAGGGGGCCCGT
>NW_015666162.1:408597-428765 GCF_001515625.1 Sinocyclocheilus rhinocerous
TGTACAGTATATTGGACTGAAAAATATATTCCAGTATATTCAAGGCCAAGTGTTTTACACTGTAAAATGAAGGGCTAAATAAATAAAGAAAATACATTTTATCTAAACATTAAGGCTGTAGAGCAGTGTTTACCTGTCACTTTGAAATGTTTTGAATTTTTGCTTTTAATATGCATGGCTGTCATTACTGTGAGCCGCTTTCCACTGCCAGAATTTTTACCCAATTACCTCAGAGTGCCTTTGCTTCTCTCTCCAATCAGAGCAGCTGATAACAAACATGTCATCAGACTGTCAGAGTGGCAGTTCATATGAGAGCAGCTGCCTCTTTCGCTGTCAATGTTCAAATATTTATATAAACTCTTTAGTGCATTCTAATGAATGTAAAGTCTCTCTTTGTCCTGCATTTTGTGCATTTAGAGATAAAAAACAGTCCTTTTCTCAACTGTCAGTCTGTAGCTCAGAGTGTTTAATAGTTTTAAATAATTTAAATAGTACTTAAATAATGATGAAATAGCTGTTTAATCTGAAGTAACTTGTTTTTATGTGGGTGTTTGAGGATTAAATGTTCTCATTTAAGCAGCGATTTTGTTTTACGTGCAGAGCTTAACGTAAACAAGCTGTAACTCGTTCTCATTAAAACCTTCCCTGTGATTACTTTGCATTCACCTGTATTTCAGATGGCTACAGTAACAAGTTTGTGATAAATGAGTCAGGAGTGTGCTGAACAAGACATCAAACAGCTGCGTGATTGTGTAAAACATTCGCTGTCATTCTTCTTGTATGTGATTAAGTCAGTGTGTCATGTTTAATGTCTGTTTGTCTCAGGTACACAACAGAGAAGAAGAGGCTTTCCTGCAATACGCAACAAATTAGTGGTGGTGGGTAAATAGCAGGACCAAGTGTGGAGAAAAAAAAATCTGGATTTTTGTTTTTTTTAATATATAAATCAAAAGATAACAAATTTAATTATTTTAGTGATTAATGTTTAGTTAAAATATTTAATTAATAATTAGTATTATTTATTTATTTGTGTTTGTTTGTTTTTTAATTTCATTTATATGTAAAAAAAATAAATAAAATAAATAAAGAATAATGTTATTGGTGGTGGGTCAATCTCAGAAAACAGGACCATGTGTGGAAAAGAAAGTCAGATTTTTTTAATTGTTTAATTTAAATACAAAATTAATTTTATTTCATAAAAAAAACTAATAATAAAAAATAATAAATATGCTATTATTATTCTCAGAAAACAGGACCATGTGTGGAAAAACATGATTTTTAATATAAATCTATATTTTTTAAATAGATACAAATTAAAAATGTAAATTTTTTTAAATACAATTTAAAATAATTTAAAATACATTTAAACATTTAAATTTAGAAACAAAAAGTAATGATTAATAAAGTGGTAATTAATATTTATTTAATACTATTTAAGTAATAATTAGTATTATTTATTTATTTATTTATTTAAATTTAAATAAATTAAACATAATTTTAGCATTAGTGGTGCTGAGTCAATCTCAGGAAACAGGGCCATGTGTGGAAAAGAAATTCAGGATTTTTTATTTCTAATTTAAATATAAAATGAAAAAATTGTGTTTAATAATTTGTTTGTTGATTTATTTGTGTATGTTTTATTTCATTTAAAAAATGAAAAAAAATATATGTTAGTATTATGGTGGTGGGACGATCTCAGAAATCAGGACCATGTGAGAAAAAGAAACATTCATTCATTCATTCATTCATTCGTTTTAAAAGGTTACTGTAGAACTAGAACAAGAAAATCGCCTGTTATTGTGATGAAAAAAAAAAGCAAAAATCAAAAAGTCATGGGGACACAAATGGGGCACAGATGACACTGTTTCATTAAAATGACCCTCACTGACTTCTTTCCTGTCACATTGAATCCATCTTTTTTGTGTCACTCTCCCCAGATCTCCCTGTTTGTGGATTTTCCCAAAAATATCATTGCAGTTTGTCAGAAACACAAGCCAGGCAATTAAATCCTGTCATTGACAGCATTTCTTCAGTATCCTTTTGATAAGAGCGCTCTCGGGCAATCAGAAGCTCCATCACCACAGACAGTCATTCCCCCCATCCATCCCACCTCCTAAATCAATCCCCCTCCATCCCTGACATCAATCCCCCAGTGACGGACAGCATCATTTGCTTCCATGTCGATTGATTCTGGACTTAGTATTTGGAAAGTGCAGAGAGCTGTAGAGAAGACAGAATGAAGCGAGGACTTCCATGCATTCTGGTCTGATGGTGCTGTAGAAAAAGCAATAAGCCAATATGAGTGCTGCTTGCCTGTGCATAACTGTGATGTTAGAGGGTTTTGGTTTGTTGCCTGGATGTTGCTTTGCAGTTTTGGGTGGTTGCTAGGTGGTTGCTTATTGGCCCAATGCAGAAGCGCTCACTTTCAAGTCACTGTGATATTCTAGTCTCGAAATATGGCTCGGGTCCCTCCTTCAGTGTAAGTGTACGGGATTTTTGTTGCCCATTTTGTCAAGAAATTGAAAATCGTGAGGAAAACAACAGCACAAGCAGCACGATTCACGATAGCAATTGATAGAACCAAAGTTTACTAACTTTCCCAAGTAAACATTGATGCTTGATTTGGCAAACTCTATCAAATTCAACTGTTTAGTCACAGCTCTGTTTATTTGATCAGCATTTTAGCTTCAAGCGTGGCCTCAATCAGATTTTTGAGCTAGAATTATCCATTTTATAATGTTAAAACTGACATCATTTATCCTGGGAATGGTGAGAGGTTGTGTTGATGATATTGTTCCCAGCACTTTATGAAACACTTTGCGACAGGGATGTACTGTATGTAATACACTGGCATCTTGCTGAGTGGCTGTCAGCAGTGAAGGAAAGCGTCAGTGGCAATGTTCTCTGGTGCAGACAGCTCTCCACTTCTGTATTGCATTTCCACAGCTCGCTATTTATTCCAGTGGAATCATTAAACACAATGCAATGTACAGATGCTATTTTGATGAACACCAAAACTTATATTAGGGCTATTAGAGACCCACATTTCTTGTAAACGCCTTTAAATTATGATTATAATAAGTATATTTCATTTCCAATCTAAATGTTTTTAATAAAATATTTACAATTTAGTTTTGATTAATTATCTGATATTTTATTATTATAATATTTCATTATTATACCATTATTATACCACCTGATTAATTATTTAATGTTAGCATAATCAAATTATTATTAATGAAATAAGACTTGAATAATAATATTATTAAATATTTATTTTTGTATATATAATATTATTGTTGTTGTTGTTGTTTTAAATTAGAATCTATAAAACAAAAAGTAATTTTAAGAAAACTCCAAGTCTTTCTTTCTTTCTTTCTTTCAGTAAAAGTTTATTATTAATTCAGTTAGTTAGTGAGTTAGTCAATTATTTACTTAATTGTTATTATAGTTATTATAGTTATTAGTGACATTTAGTGATGATACCTCTATTATTATTTAGTATTTATTCAATATATTGTAATTATTCTTTATATTTTTATTAATATATTTTTAACTTATACATTTTGTTAATATATTATTAAAATATTTATTATTATTATTTTCAAAACTGCTGTTCTCCATTCAGCAAAAATGCATGATGATCATGAGCTGTATTTAAAGGGGTCATATGATGTTGCTAAAAAAAAACATAATTTTGTGTATTTGGTGTAATGCAATGTGTTTACGCGGTTTAAGGTTAAAAAAACACATTATTTTCCACATACTGTACATTATTGTTTCTCCTCTATGCCGCGACTTTCTGAACCGTGTCGATTTTTACAAAGCTCATCATTCTGAAAAGCGAGGTGTGCTGTGATTGGCCAGCTATCCAGTGCGTTGTGATTGGTCGAATTCCTCAAGTGTGTGACGGAAATGTTACGCCCCTTACCAGGTTCAGGAAACTTTCCTCTGTAAAATGCGCTGCACACACTCTAGTATTTGGGTTGAACTGTTCTGGAACAGTGTTGTAAATAAAACTTAAACACTGATTTCTAGTTGTGTCCTCTTTTGTAAGACCAAACAAAGTAGTTTGGCTTTCGCAACAAAACACACAGCGTCTCCATGACATGGCGACAGCAACAACAATACTACAGCGAGAATAAAAGTTACGCCTTCTTTCTTTGCGTGAACATTTGGTGTGCTGCATGAAGCTTAAAATATTCAAGAGTGTTTCAATAAATAACGCAACAAGTACATTTATTTAACTAATACCTGAAACCCACAGCACCTTGATGCTAAAATGCTAGAATGCACTAAATATATTGAATTTAAATAGCCACAGCACACCGTCACATCAGCGCAGATGGTGACCGGCTCCACTGGATTGCGGGTGGTTAGTGAATAAGGTAGTAAATAAGGGGCTTAGTGAATTCACCCTTTAGCCTACATTCAGATCAGTTTTTCGCAGATGTGTGATCAGATCCGTCATGAAACGAGAATAACGTGAGGACAATTGAGAATCCCGAAACCAGCTGCCATAAAACACGAGCCACCGAGAGATCAGCTGACAGATGCTGGGTGATCTACAAACGCTCCGCACAAGAGATTTATCTGATAAGAGGGGCAATTTAACACATCTTTGCTGATTTGCGAATGCTCTCGCCTTCCTGTCCAGTATCATCAATACGGGTGCCAGTGCAGAGGCTCTAAATTACAGGCTGCTGGAGGAGGGAGAGGAGGCCTCTGTCCTTCTGAAAGATAGAGGTGGTGTAAAAGCTCTAACCTCACGGCGCTGTAATTGGTCCTGGACATCAGTCACAGGAATGTTCTTAAGGGGACAGGTGGTACAGAGCTTGTATATTTGCTATTGTTTATTACAGCGTTTGTTCTCTGTCAAACTGCTTTTTTGAATTCGGCCGGAGTTTATAGTCCATGAAACTCCCAAGAGCTGCATACCCAAAGGAGAATGTTATTGCTCAAAGGTTTCACAGCGCAGGGGACCTCAAGGAATAATTCACGTGAAAATGAAAATCCTGTCATCATTTCCTCGCCCTCATGTCCTTCCAAGCCTGTATGACTCTGTCCTTCATGGAGCACCAAAGTAAATATATGGTTTAATTCTCCACACAACAAAAATAAATGGCAACTCGTCAAGATTCAAAAAAAGCACCTTTAAAGAACCATAAAAGTGTCCCAGCTAACTTATATGCACTATATTCCACGTTTTCTGAAACTGTATGATAGCTTTGAGTGAGGAAAAGCTGAAAATTGTAATCGTTATTTTCTGAAAATCATTCTTTCATCTGTAGCTCAACAAATCTCATTTGTTCCAGGATTTGGCATAATGATAAAAACCAAACTTGATTCCATAAAACAAAGTAAAATTTTATTATTTTATTGTATTATATATTTAACATATTATTATTTTCTAATTGAAATCCAAAAAACATAAGTTAATAAACCGAGAAAAAAAAACTTCAACCACACACCATCTGCAGAGACATCAATGAAAATGCTATTTATTTGTTAACACATGATCAACATGCATTTTTTTTTTACTGTATGTAAAATAGATTTGTTGAAATGTTTTGCTCCAGGTTTTGATGTAATGATAGACACAAATGAGACAATTATTGACATTTATAGCCTGTAAGTCTAAAAGTAGTGTGGATTATTAATTTGCTCTTTACTCAAAAGTTAGATTTTATTTTATTTGAATGATTGATTGATTGATTGTTTGAAATTAATATATTCTATTCAATGAGGATGTATATACTTTTTAAACTGTTGTTCCTTTCTATTCATCAAGGACTCCTGAAAAAATGTATCACATAATGTAATATTTCACAATATTACTGTTTTTACAAAAACATTTAAAAATCTTACTAACCCCAAACTTTTGAACAGTAGAGAAATTCTGACTTTTATCTGCAAACTTTGGTGTCTACAAATCTTTGAGGCATTGTTGAGATCTGTTCTGAAAGTCACATGTGAGATTACTGAGGTCTTTTTTATATAAATATAAGAAGATGTAATTGGTGTTTTGGTGAGCAAAACCCACATGCGGTCACGATTCATGACATTACGGTTAAGATCTAAAGTTGAGACCCTACAGTTGAGTTATGCTATACTTAAAAGTCCACTTAATCTAATTTCTGTGTAGGAGAAACAACTTAGATTTCAAAGAATAATTATATTTTCTTTCTGTGGGCAGAAGTGAGAGAGATGAAGTTGAAGAGAGGGCTATGTACAGGCCGTGTTCACTGAAATGATTCCTGTCCAGCATAAAAGGTTTTTGTTGTTTTTTTTGGTGTTTTATGGCATGATCCCAGGACATATTTCACTATTCCAATTTCTGTTTCCATGAATGACTGCACACATGAGAGTGCGAGTGTGTCTGTGAGCGTGTCGGTGTGTGTTTGAATGTGTGTGCCTTCAGCCAGCACCGTTCCCACAATGCAGGTAACCTTGGCAACTAATCCTATTTACAGAGTATTGGATCCATTATTCAAGCATTTGGTCCCCAAGATAAATAAATCTAATCTTCATTTCTCAGTGGCATTAGAGAGCTTTAAATTCTAACAGGCATTTGAAGACGTCGACACAAAATACTAGTGTCGTTTGGTGATCAGATACAGCCTTGATGTGACATGATTTTTGTGAGTTTTCCTGTTTCATACCAAACACTAAAGCAGAGCAGCTGCATATGCAGAACTACCATCAAGTATTTCCTTTAATAATGGTAATGCATTAAAAAATGATTATCAGGAACGTGCTATTTAGCATTCTGATAAAACTGATTGTCTTGAAATCTAATTTACATAAGTAAACAGATCATATTTACACAAATCGTAACTCAGACCCCCAAAACTATAGCTATAAAGTTATTCAATTGTCTGGATTCAGTCAAATTTACAGATTAGAAAGTGTTTGTGTGTCTTGTGTCTTTTTTCAAACAACGGGTGTAGTAGTTTACTACAGTATTGTTTGTTGCTAAATTTGTTGTATTGTGTGTGTGTATACAGTATACAGTATATATATATATATATATATACACTAGCTTAAATGAAAATTAGAAATGTTGCTTTGGCAACTAAAAAAACTAAAATAAATGTAAGACTAAATAAAAATATTAAAAACAAAAAATGTATAAATATGATGAAATCAAATCAAACTTATGCTAATATTAAAATACAAAAAAATAATAAAAGCTAATTTAAAATAATAACAATAAATCCTATAATTGTATATAATTAATACTAAAATAAGTCTGACGCTCAAAAAAAAAAAATCTCTTTACACCACCTGATGGTGATTTTGCAAATGTTTTATGTGACTTTTCTGTGGTGGTAAAGGATGTTTGTTGACCCAGCCGGCATTTTGCCAACTTTTAACATTGAAATGTGTTTGATATAATATCAGTGTATTTTTTAACATTGACAAAATGTTGAAACAATGTTTATAAATGGCTATAGAATTGTTAAAGGGGTCATATGATGCTGCTAAAAAGAACATTATTTGGTGTATTTGGTGTAATGAAATGTGTTTATGCGGTTTAAAGTTCAAAAAACACATTATTTTCCACATACTGTACATTATTGTTTCTCCTCTATGCCCCGCCTTTTTGAAACGCGTCGATTTTTACAAAACTAATCGGTCTGAAAAGCGAGGTGTGCTCTGATTGGCCAGCTATCCAATGCGTTGTGAATGGCCGAATACCTCAAGCGTGAGACAGAAATGTTACGCCCCTCACCGCATCATATGACCCCTTTAACAAAATAATTGAATACTGAAATGTTTACCACACATTGTAAAAGCAAGACATTGTGATTTCGACACTGATTTGTTTTCGACATTGCAAAATTCAACAGTGAGTCAGCCTTAACCAATTACATTGTTTCATCATAAATAAATGTTGAAATGCTGGCTGGGCAGTATCTTCTGTTTACTGCAAATGATTGTGATGATAAATAGGTTTGTAGTGCAAAAATAGACTTCTTGGGTGTTGACGCCAGTTTGCATCAACCAGAAGTCATTCATATTTACTGCTACAATTTATGTAGCACTTTCCCTTGGCTGCATAATGTTCATTTTTATATGTTTTTGCCAACAATAAATCAGATTTCCGAAAGCTATGGTTACACAGCCCACCATAACATTATGGCATCCAGAAATAGCAATGCCTGCTAGTGACCTGCTGACCTCCAGCGACTGAAATCACTGTCAGTGTGAATGACCCATCAGCGCCGAAACTCAACACTCCTGCTGCTCAACAAATACCAAGTATATATTTGGGCAACTCAACGTGTCGTATTTGGTCAGCACGTTTGATTTGAGTCTCGTTAATGTCTCAGTGGAGCTGCGTGTTCATTCTTGCTGTCTTGTGAGAGTAGGTCGTTGACAGCGTGAGAGACAGAACATAATACATCTCTGTCTCAGACAATAGCAGTCACTGTCTCTGAATGTGTATGTGTGTGTGTGTGTGTGTGTGTGTGTGTGTGTGTGTGTGCGGGCGGGAAGGGGAGTTGGATGACACCCAATGGGAGGATCTCGCTGCTGTTCTCTGATGTGAAGACTGACTGACTGTGTATTCACTGAGTTATACGGAGACTGCATAAACCTGAGGCCTTCATTTACTCTCTCTCAGCCGCGCACCGCTCGCTTTCTCACCTTCACACCAGTGCACTCACAGAGATTGCTCATATTCTCGCACATTTATAGACACAAATAACCACATGCATCTCTCACGTACACACACCAGCGCTCACTCATATTCTCACATATTCAGTGTGCTGGGCGGCATGGATGTTAAAAATGCTGGTGCTGTCGCTGACACAATCTTTTCAAAAAATCAGTAGGAACAAGTCTGTAGGCTATATACCATAAAACAGCAATTTAATTATTGTTATCGCTCCAATAGCTGTTCTTTTATCATGATAAGGAAACAATACAGAATCTTATCCTAAAATCTTTATGATGTAAAATGTGAAGGTTGTGTCAGGGACATAGAATACACTGCAAGTGCTTTTAGAGAGTTTTTTTTGGAAGTTTGTCCCACTTTTTAGTGGATAGTTGTAATATTATAAAGGAATAGTTCACCCAAAAAAAAAATTTGCTGAAATATTTATAATTACCAACCCTCAGGTTTCTAAGCAGAAGATGAGTTTGTTTCTTCATCAGAACAGATTTGGAGAAATATAGCACTTGCTCACCAATGGATCCTCTGCAGTGAATGGGTGCCGTCAGAATGAGAGTCCAAACAGCTGATAAAAGCATCACAATAATCTACAAGTAATCCACACCACTCCAGTCTATCATTTAATGTCTTGTGAGGTAAAAATCCGTCATTAAACATTTTAATTTTAAACAATCACTTCTGGCCAAAATAGTCCATAATCCATAATGCTTCCTCCAGTGAAAAGGTCCAACCCCTGTTGTCCTGTCACTTCAAAAATCCTCCGACATATTGGTTTAGAACTGTTTTTGACTGTTTGTAAATGGTGCTTGAGCTGTGCATATTTCTCACCTGATTCAGACAAGACAACATTATCACTGGAGAAAGCAATATTATGGATGGAGGACTCATATTTTACTCATACTTTTGAACAGTTTAAGGATGTTTATTGTGTATATATATATATATATATATATATATCCATCATACATTTTCTCCAAACAACATCATTGAGCCAAGTGGGAGATATTCCTCAACTTCTTTTGTTGGTTTGAACTTTACTAAAAAAAAAATATATATTTTTTAAAGTGAGCAGAATTTACAACAAGTATAAAAAGTTGAGCGGTACTTGATTTTGCACTATAATCTGGATGTGATTGGAACATGAAAGTGGTTTCTAGTGTACATCGGAGGTAGTTCAAGAGAAGTGGTTGAAAAATAAGAGTTGACAATGTCATTTTAAGGATGCAAAGGCTACAAAATCTTTGCAATAATGTGCACTGATGAATCATTAACAATATGACCACAAAGGTTTATTATATATTATTAAATAGGGTGAATTTTGATCTCATGTTTTACCCAAATCAGAGGGAAATGTCAAGTGTATTTTTCAAGCCCTCAAACCTAATCATATCCCTGACCCCAGTATTATCCTAAAATTGTTTGGTAGAAATGTGGTTCCAGAACCAAAAGAGATCCTTCACAATGTATAAAGATGCTTTTGCTCAAAATAAATAACCGAAGACACTCTATTTTATTAAACATTTCAACATTTCTACAGCGAAACAGCCTTTAAATGCTAGACACACATTCACTATATCAGGTGTTGTTGATGTCGTTCCCATCGTGTCTCTGCTTTACAGGAGAAGAATGACTGGGAAGTGTCAGACCAGCAATGTCACTAACAAGAACGACCCGCGCTCCCTCAACTCACGGGTCTTTATCGGCAACCTCAACACCGCCATCGTGAAGAAGGCCGACATCGAGGTCATCTTTGCCAAGTACGGCAAGATCGTGGGCTGTTCGGTGCATAAAGGTTTCGCTTTCGTCCAGTACATGAGTGAAAGGAACGCACGGGCGGCCGTGGCAGGCGAGAACACCAGGATTATCGCAGGACAGCCGCTGGGTGAGTTCTTTTCTGCTTTACTAAAGCTGTGCTCGACAAAACCGCTCTCTTTGCTCGGCTCTGCCGGACTGACAGACGTTCACAGGGGCCCGCTTTGCCTGAGGCGGATCCAGAGTGAGTTTGTTTTGGCTTTGTGATTCTTGGACATGCAAAGTGTTTTGACTGTAGGTGGGAGAGACAAGCGCTTGTGGTGGCGTAGAAGTGACATTGCCTTTATTTGGGTTTTACTGTAAAGATACTTGAGAAAATGGCAGTGGAACAAGAAATTTAAAGATGAAGTATGTAATTTCTTTGGATGCTAAAATACTTATTCATCCAAAGCTTAATGTGCAGAGACAACTATAAGTAAACCATTTGTAGCTTGATTTCCCTAAAGAGTTTTTAAAACAGCAAGATCTTATTTGGTTGATTGGCTGGTTGGTTATTTATTTATTTGTTGGTTTGTTTGTTGTGAAAAGACTGATTTTTTTTTTTGATCTTGCTGTTTTTAAAAACCACATTTATTTGTAAGAAAATGCCAAATGAAATTGAAATGCAATTGAAATGCAATTTAAAGATGAAGTGAGTAGTGTTTTTATGCTAAAATACGTATTCTCTCTGAGCTTAATGTGTGTGATTATTGACTGACTGACTGACTGACTGATTGATTGATTGAAGTGAATGAAAGAATTAATTAATTAATTCATTCATTCATTTGATCTTGCTGTTTAAAAAATGCTTGTTTGCTTGTTTGGTTGGTTATTTATTTATTAATTTTATTTGACCATTGTGAAAGACTAAAATGAATGGATGGAAGACAAACAAACAAACAAATAAATAAATTTATTCTTGCTGCTTTGAAAACACCACATTTATTTATTTATAAAATTTTCCATTTGGAAAGACTGAAATGAATGAATGGTTGAATGAATAAATAAACAAATAAATTTAGATATATAGAAAAAAATTGCATCATTACAATATATCAAGAAACAGGAAATCAATGGCGTGAGTTTTGGGGGCGGGGCTGTCTGTTTTCCTGACCAATGGCAAACGGAGAGAAAATAAATCATTATTTTTTTTTTTGCGTTTTTGTTTGTTGGCACAGACATTACACTTCATTTTTCATTGAATACTATAAAATGCCACCATTTTGTTATTTGTTTCTCAGAGTTTGATTTCTGAGCTCGTTTAAGCAGCATGTCTAACTTCGATCTATTACAGCATGTGCAGCATTGTGTGTTTAATCAATAACCAGTAGACTTCCATTGTCAAATGACTATAACATTCTGATATTACTCTCACATATTTGTAACCTCCTGGGAGCAGCGCTAATAAAACAGGAGGCCTGACACATTACTTAAACTTCTCTCCATCCTCATTATACCATTGACCTGCTTTAAAAAAAACATGGTTTTATTTTTGCAGTGGAAAACATTTTATACATAATGCAAAATATAGCCAGGGAACCCTCATTAGGAATGGCCACAGAGGGCCTGCTAAGATAAAAATTTAGCTGGAGGTCAAGCTGTAAACATGTGCAACTGCTCTTCAACTGGGGATTTCTGCTAAATGAGGCTGTTTTATTAGATGTTAAAGTCAACATGACATCAAAACTGAATGTTTACTTTTTAACTCGTTACTGGTCGTTTTCATCTGAATTTAGTACCCTGGCTGACATAATCAGTCCATCTCATTTGTCCATTCCCTTCCTCTATCAGCAAGACTTTTCATTATCCAATCAATTCCTGATGGATGATAATAAGGCAGTGTCTATTTAAACTGAATATAAAAATGCTATTTTCACTAGTAGAATGTTACTTTTGTTTTTTGCAATATGAATGTCATCACTGTTTGTACTTTATGCAAAATAGAAGATATTTGTTGCTATTTTTACTTGGTGCAAACAGATAAAATTACTAGTAAAATTGGGGTTCGATACGATTTTTAAATGTTTTTGAAATAAATTTCTTGTACTCAAAAATACAGTAAAATTGTGAAATATTATTACAACTTAAAACAGCTGTTTGCTATTTAAATATGTTTTAAAATGTAATTTATTCCTGTGATGCAAAGCTGAATTTTCGGCATCATTATTCCAGTCTTCAGTGTCACATGATCCTTCAGAAATCATTCTAATATGCTGATTTGCTTCTCAAAAATATTTCTTATTATTATCAATGTTGTAAACAATTGTGCTGCTTAATATTTTTGTGCAAACCATGAAACAAGTTTTTTTTAGGATTCTTTTTACCTTTTTTACACTTTAAATAACACCAAACAATGCCCCACCTTACTCTTTTGTTCTCATTGAATATCTTTGACTAATAAATGTCACATTAGAAATTTTACTTCTGTAATTTCATTTCATGTTGAATTAAATTTGTTTTCATGCAAAAAAAAAGTGACACCTACAATAAGCGCACAATGTGATGCCATTTCTTAAACGTGGTCTGTATTTCTGCATTCAAATACAGCTTGCTGGAGTTAAGCAGAATTAAACAGAATGCAGAATTTATGCATTTTCAACATCCAGGCTTGTTGCCAGTTATCCATAAAGTATTAGGCAAATTAGCATCAATGTGATCCGTTGACAACCAATAGGAGTGCAGACAGTGAGGCTCATGTGATCTGCCTCCTGATACAGTTGGATTTAATCCCTGCCAGTACAAACACAGACTACAGTCTCATTTCTATGCAAGGTGTCTCTTGTTTTGAAAGGCTCTTTGCAGCGATTCTTCTCGGGTCTATCTCTCGGTTGTGTCAGTGGCACACAGAGGCTGATGTACGATCCCGGTCTCTTTCCTAATCTCCTCGTAGTGCAGGCCCAGCATGTGGAGTAATGTAGAAATGCTGATATACTCCTCTGGCCGAACAACGAAGGCGAATTCCTTCATTACTGCTGGTCTGCTCTGCAGCCACCACCCTCCAACGCCCCCCCCAACCTGACCTGGTAATTCCCTAATGGAAACTAGTCAAACGCTGCAGATACCATCACTCTGCCTGACTGCGATAACACACGACTCACTCTCCTTTTGGAAGCACATCTACATCAGAGCGAGAGAGCCTTGCAGGATGTTACATATTAATGTTAGCCAGTACTTCGTACTGATAAGCAGCAACGATATACACAGGTATAAACACACAGACATATTTCTGAACAGTGCACTGGGCTCCAACGATCTTTGGCATTATATTCAGGACAAAAACTTTTGGATTGTTGTTTTTTTTCTAAAAAGCAGACAGTGATTGAATTGTTGTGTTCGTCTGTGTTCTGCATTGTTAATTATGGTATTTAGAATTTAGCTTCTTATTCTCAATATTGATTTTTTTTGTTCATATTTTTTGTATTGTAGGTACAAAAATACATGGAGCCACATTTCTAGTTTCAACATTATTTGTTCTTCAGACATTTCTCTTTAAAAGGAAAAAGTATCAGCTGTATGCAAAATAACCCACTGAAAATGTGTACAGTTTAACAATTGACTCATGGGCCTTAAAAATGAAGATACCAGAAGAAAAGTTTAAGAAACAAAATCTAAAAGGATATTTTTAATACTTCTTGAGTTATAGCCATGCAAACCTTGGGGGGAAAACTCGAAAAGTGCTTTTTGCCATTTTTGAACTGTCACCATTGGCATATAATTGAACAAAGATTACTAAAGTCAACTGATTTTACTAATAGACATACCAATCTCCGAGTAAAAATAACATAATAATGCTGCCATCTTTCGTGTCATTTTTACCCCTGTAATTTTTCTCCAAATCTCAAGTGAAAATTGTCATTTTGACCCCCCTCTACCAAACAGCGGATTACTCAGTAAATATTCATCCATGACATTTAATATTTTGGCTTTCTTCACTATTTATGTTTGTCTTTCTTCAGGAAAAATATTAACAAAATCTAAAATTTTAGCAGACGTTTCTGAAATTTGGTTGATTTGACACAGATATGCCCATATGTTTTAGAAGCTTTAAAAAACAACAACACATAATTGTAATAATGAAATAGTCCAATTACAAATAAACAATAATAAATAGTATGCATTTACTATTACGATCATTTACTATTAGTCTATAATTTATTTCAAAACTGTATTGAATTATCCACACAATATGCTTATATATATCAATGCATACATATGCATACATAATATTAAAATAATATGCTTTTGAAATACATAAATAAATAATACAATAATACATTTAAAAAAAAAAGTGTAATATATTATATAAATAGTACAACTGCAAATTATATAGTAATACATTTATTTTATTTTATTTTACATTTTGTTCATTTCATTTTGAATAACTTGATGGATGGATAAATGAACAAATTTTTTTTTTCTTCAGAACTTAGCCAGCGGTTTAGTTGTTATTGATCTTTTCCCTTCAAGTAGATATGAGATGTACTTGTATTATTACAACATAGTTTGTCTTGGACGTTGCCAAGATGGCTGTCAAGTGAAACAACTTATTTTAAAAGAACTCTGAACTCTTTCAGCAGGACATATATGTGAAGGATAGCAGATGAGAATGTGATGGACAGACAGACGGACGCAGCACTGAAAGAAACAGAAAATGTTACCTGCTGGCATTCAGGCGTTCGTGTAGGTGAAACTCCATCTGTGCATTAACAGCCCCAACAGTCAGAGGAATCTAAAATATTTTCATCATTTTAAAGGTCAGATAAAGGTCAGTATTGCTGAAAGCTATGTCTGCCATTATTATCAGATGATGTGCAAATCTCAACTCGGAGGGGAAAATAAATTCCTGATAGCCAATTAAATCCAAACTCGCTCTCATCTTTCTGAACTGACATCTTTTATTAGCGAGACTGAGACCTGCGCTGACTTCCACTGAGGTGGCTGGGTGTGAGCCAGAGCTTTCCAACAATTTTCACAAAGCAATTGCTGTTTCTTGCTGTCAATGAATTGATCACTCTAATGGCACATTAGCAGAAAGGTGTGGATTAATCAGTAAGCCTGAGTCATGTGAGCAATTTCAGTTTGTTGTAATATCAAAGTTAGAGTAATACAGACCTACCTTAAAAAAAAAAAAAAAAAAAAAAAAAAACAAAATTATAAGAGATAAAACACACAAAAAATAATGTGTGCATTCAGCCATATTTCTAATACTTATAGTATTAAGAAACTGAAGGCTTTTAGACATAGGCTATAGGCTATTACCTATAGGCAACATTATAACAAATATCAATGCTCTAACGTATATCAATCAAAAAATTTAAAAAGAAAACAAATAAATAAAAAATATAAATAATAATATATACATTTTTATTTCAAATATTTTAACATTTTTATTTTAGTATTATTATTATTTTTTATAAATCATTGTAATATTGTGTATATTCAAATCAATTGTTATATATGTTTTGGAGGCAAGTTTTATACAAATTTTTATATTCATATTATGTTATAAATATTTATAATATGAATATTTATGAAACTGATTATTTTAAGTACATTTATTGTGATCTCAACCATGCGACGGCCCACTCCATGTGAAATAACAAAATAACAAACTGAATATTATTTAAAAACATAAATTGTTCTAGTGTGTTAAACTTGTAATACATATATATATATATATAAGTGTAGAGTTGAGTTCTTCACTGAAATCAGCTTCACTACAGGAGTGATGACTTTCTAAACGGACTCTGTCAGGCATGTGCTGCTGTACAGAATCTAGGTGGAGAACATTAGAGAGACTTTTCATGGCCTGCCAAGCTTCATCTGTTGTTTGTGCATGTGGGATATTCCATGAGAAAGAGAAACTTCGAAGGGATCCACATTCACATCCTGAGAGTGATCTTGTTCATTCCTCCTTTTTTGCCCTGGGAGATAACAGTTCATGTTCCACACCCTGATTAATTATACATGGAAGTTTATAAGGCTGCTTTTGAAATGTGTGTCTTGTTCTCTCTGAAGCTGAGTCATGACAGAATTCTCCATTGAGACCTGACCAGCGTATATACATGCAGGGGAGACCGGGGCAAGTTGTCACATGTGCCACATTAGACTAAAGCCTGGAATACACTACACGACTTTTAAAATCTGAGCAGATTTTAAAATGCTAGGCATCATACTCTTACTGACTTTGTAAATAGTCACAGAGAAAAAGCCATCATACACTAAACGACTGAGGATCACACACTACCAGACTTTCAAGTTGTTCCGATCACAACAAACTCACACAGAAACATGCACCTTGTTGCTAGGAGACGCGTGACCGTGACAAATGAAAACAATATGTTCTAAAATCAGCTCAAAATATCAAACATATTTGATATCCTCCGACTAGATGGAATTATAGTCTGAAGCTAAAAAATCGGAGTCTGTGACCATCATACACTACGCGATTTTCGATGAAATATGTCAGACTGGCTCTGACTTTCGGCAACTAGTGTCAACTTCTCCAGACTGTAAATCAGTTTTCATGAATGTAACACTTAAAAAGAAAATCAATAATAATAATTTATTATTAATTTAATTAATTATTATTAATTAATAATTTATTATATTTTCCAGATTTTTTTTGTATTTAATAATTGTTTTATATTTAAAAGCCTGTTTATTATTGAGATAATTATTATGGATTTATTAATATTTTGAATTAGTTTTTATTTGTGTATTTTCTGTTTAATAATTTTGTTGTGTTTTTGTCTATACTAGTAGTTTTTTAAATATATGTGTAGTTTTTTATTAATTTTATTTCTGTTTTAGTTTGAGTTATTTAATTACATCAACTTAATTTAAATTAAAAAGAAAAACATTACCTTGACAGCTAGCTGAAATTAGAGGAATAGTTCACCCAAAAATGAAAATAACCCCATGATTTACTCATCCTCAAGCTTTATAATGGCAGCGAATGGTGTTCGAGATTTTGAAACAAAATAAAGTGCATCCATCCACCATAAAAAGTGCTCCACACAGCTCCGGGGGGATAATAAATGCCTTCTGAAGTGAATCGATGCTATGTGGATCTCTAGCTTCTAGCTTGTATTGGTCTGAAAGAAGAAAGTCATATACACCTAGGATGGCTTGAAGGTGAGTAAATCATGGGGTAATTTTCATTTTTGGATGAACTATCCCTTAAAAGATCATTAATTTCGCTAATTATTCCTTGGACAAAACCCTGTTTTTGTAGCTCCATTTGAGTTTTATTGAATTCTGTTCATGTTCACTAATTTGGCGTATCTAGAGATCTATAAAAAATAAAACGGCACAGACACCGGAGCCTAAAAACAACAGTTGTGTGCAGGGAGTATTTACAGCTGGAAGGCAAATCTCATTATGATCAGACATTTTCAGAGTTGCAGGTACATCACATTGTTATTCAGCCTCATTCGGTAAAGAAGTTTTTTTTAAACTCTGTTAATACTGCAATAAAGAATTATAGGAATTATCTGTCTCGCAGGCAAATTTCCACATGCTTAAGGGTCTCAAAATTGAGCACAATAAATGAACAGAGACAAATCTGTGTCTGCATTTTCCATGGCAACCACAGAGAAGTATAAATACCCCTTTTCTTACCTGGTGCCTTCCCACAATGCTCTGTTTGAAAGGGCAATAGCGGGTCAGTACAGATCTAGAAATGACAGAATAGCTCACTTGCCAATTTTACGGCAGTTAAAAGTAAACTCAGGAAAAGCAAAGTGGATTTTAATGACAGAACAAAAGTCCACAATGAATTCCTGGTTTGTGAAGAGATGTGTATGTAAATTGCTAAATTGCATTGGTGGGTTTTAGTGGAATATGCTGTCATAATTTTAGGTTTTTAGCTTTCCAAGCAAATGGTCATAACAAAGCAAATAAAGCTGAGATTCAGTTTCATAATGAAAGAACTGTCAAACTCATTAAAATATTTTACACAAAACTATATAATATTATATATATAACTGCAAAACATCCCCCCAAAAATTTGCATAATTATGAAAAACATGTACATAATTCAGTAACCTTGTTTTATATAAGATGCTGTTATTCTGTGTTTTCACTGCCAGACTCCATTGATTTCTGCTGCTGAAACTAGACCCGTTTTGCAGTGTATTTCTGAGGCTGTTGTTTACTTCATACATTCAACAAAGGGCTTCAATGTACTGGATTTGTCGTTGAACACCTTGAGCATCCTGTGTTGCAGCGATCTCAGACCAAATATTTCAAAGGTCAGACAGGGCCAGGAAACCATACAGCATTTTTGTTTTATTATAAAAAACGAAATCTATATCTTTTGTCAGATTTTTTCCAAGAGCTTTCCCTCTCCGGCCATTTAGTGCCAGATAAGTATTGATTCTGTTTCTAATACTCAGCTTTTACACAAGACACTAATCCCTGGTTAATAACAGAAACTGAGCAAGGGTTATTTCTATGAGGAAAATGTTGAGAATGATCTGATTGCAGAAATGTTGTGACAGTATCAGAGCGTGTATTAGAAAACCGATAGCTCTGTCTCTATTCATGAATTGGATGCGCCATGTTCAAAGCCGCCATAAAATTGTTATTCACCAAATGAAAGATGTGCAACAATAATTTAAGTTCTGACAGGAAAAAGTTTGTGTGCATCCAATATGCATTATCGTCTGATGTCATCTCATTAAAGTGCACAATGTACGCTACAACGAACACAGCACATGTCCAATTTGCGGTGAAATGATTCTTATGAACTGGTTATTTTTAATAAGTCAAAAAGATTCAGGAAACAGCATGAATTAGCTGTTTGAATGCGACACATTCAGTCAGAGAATCGTTCAGAGCCGTTGTGTTCACAACTGACTCTCACACTGAACCTCGAGTCATTTTTCTGTTAGCCTATATGTCCGATTAAAAATGAACTGGGAACCGTTACTGTGATGTACATTTTATGTTCAGACGAGTCTGTTTACTATGCAAGTTTGTTTCCACCTTGAGACAAAGAAATAAAAAAGGTAATTGCAACTTTTTATCTCACTTTTTTTCTCTTGCAATTCTGAGTTTATTTCTCACAATTCAGACTTTTTTTCTTGTATTTTAGTATTGCAAGATATAAACTCAAAAATCCAAGATATAAACACAGAATTGGAAGATATAAACGCAGAATTGGAAGATATAAACGCAGAATTGCGAGATATATAAACTCGCAATTGCTGAAAAAAAAAAATCTGAATTGTGAAATAAAAATTCACAAAATTTGCAATTGTAAAATACAAAATGTAATTGACGATTCATATATAAATTTATAATGTTATTGTAAAATCATGCAAATATATTTATTAATACATATTTATAATAATGAGTATTTTTTTTAAACCAAAATATTTATTTATTTATTTATAACATGCAAAAATATTATTTTAAGAGTAATACTTTTATGGCACAATTTCAATCAGGTTCACATTATCACAAAATGCAGAGAACCATCTTGCCAATTTAATTTTGATTTGAGAGCTGTGACAGAGGGGAATATTTTCAGAGAATAATGAATATTTCGGCCTGTCATGCAAAGTTGTTGTATGACTTGGAATATAAAAGCGAAGTCCCCCCCCCCCCCCCATCTTGCCATGATTTGAGAGCTGTGACAGAGGGGAATATTTTCAGAGAATAATGAATATTTCGGCCTGTTCGGCCTGTC
>NW_015666162.1:430765-437624 GCF_001515625.1 Sinocyclocheilus rhinocerous
ACCAAAGCCCCCCCCCCCCAAATCCATTAGAGTTTAATATCCCCTCTAGTGAAAGATGTACTGCAGATATTTACTTTATTCATGAGATGATCTGATGTGAAGGCTTTGAATGAATCATAGGGCTAAAGTCTGTTAGTCCTGCTGGTGTGTGTGTGTCCGTAGCGTGTGTTTGCCTCAGGTGAAGAGCTGCTCTCTCCTCAGGCGCGTGGAGGTTGTTCTGTCGGTGGGCTGCTTCCGCTTGTTCCTCTCCATATTGAGTGCAAGATCCTTCAGTTCGGTCTTTGTGTCTGTGAATGTGCTGAAGTGAACCACAGAGCAGATCTGCATGTGTCGCCCAGTGCCGTGTCCATTCACACATATGTTTGCTTCACATGTGTCAGTAGATGCCTCTGGACCTCTGGCTCCATTTAAACTTTTTGAAAAATTGCTGAAAAATTGAAAAAAAAAAATGGCATTGTTAAAAAAGAATATGCATGGTATTTATTATTTGTTTTTGTCATTTAAATAATTAAAACATTTAGTCACATTAAAACAACTTTCCCTAAACGCCAAAAAATATTAATTTCAGTTAATCCACTAAAGCCCATGACCTCTAGAAAATGGCACCATGAAACCTTTTCTTTTCATCTTACTTAAAGACATTAGGCTAGATTAAACATATGGGCATTTGGGCACGTCCAAGGACCACTATGCATGGGCGTATAAATGTTTTCATAGCAGGAAATGTGGCGCCGTGACCAAAGACATCCCATTAAATCTAATAAATATTGTCAGTCTCTTACAAAGATCACGCACCGTTCCTTAGATGTACACTACTGTTTAAAAGTTTGGGTTTGGTAAGATTTTTTTTTTAGTGTTTTTGAAAGAAGAACCAAGGCTGCATTTATTTGATCAAAAATACAGTAAAAATAGTGATATTATGAAATATTACAATTTAAATTTTAAAACTGTTTAAAACTGCTTCTATTTGAATTTGTTTGAAAATATAATTTATTCCTGTGATAAAAAGCTGAATTTTCAGCATCATTACTCACATGATCCTTCAGAAATCATTCTGATTTCCTAATCAAGAAACATTTCTTAATATTATCAATTTCAAAAACAGTTGTGCTGCTTAATATTTTTATGGAAAATGTGATACTTTTTCATGGATTCTTTGATGAACAGAAAGTTCAAAAGAACAGCATTTATTTGAAATAAATTTTCATTTTTTTTGTCACTTTTGTCACTTCTGATCAACTGAATGCACCCTGGCTGAATTAAAGTATTAATTTGTTTTAATAATAATAAAAATAAATCTTACTGACCGCAAACTATTAAACAGTAGTGTAGGCTTATTCAGTTAAATTAGATTTTAGGGTTGCCTGGTCTATAACAACATGCATATAAAACAATATTAATGCATTTGCATACTCAAGACATTTACGGTGCATTAAAATCAAAATTAGTATTGTGCAGAGTCATATACTTCACTACATCTCAATTTTACTTAATGCATTAAGATAAACATTTCACTGAACTTTAGTTTATCTGGTTAAGGTAACTTAAAGGGTTAATTCACCCAAAATGAACATTTTGTCATCATTTACTCAAACCTGTATGAATTTCTTCTGTTGAACACAAAAATGTTGGCAACCAAACAGTTGCTGGTAGCCATTGACTTCCATAGTATTGTTTTATCCATACTATGGAAGTCAATGGCTACCGTCAACTGTTAGGCTACAAACATTCTTCAAAATATCTTCTTTTGTGTTCAACAGAATAAAGAAACTCATACAGGTTTGGAACAACATGAGGGTGAGTAAATGATGGCAGAATTTACATTCTTTGCTGAACTGCTCCTTTAATATTGTATTTATGCTTATTTCACATTTTGTACTTTTTTTTACATTTACATTTATACATTTGACAGATACTTTTATCCATGCAGCAACTTTCATTGCATTCAATGTACACATTTACATTTTTTATCAGTTCTTGCATTCACTGGGAATCAAACTCATGATCTTGGCATTGCTAGCACCATACTGTTTGATCAACAACTCAAAATTACAGGAAAGCTGAAATGTAGTTTCAGATCAAACAATAACTGCCTGCACCCTGCTAAAAAAAAGTCTGACCTGAAGAATAAGTTTTTTGAGGAACTTTAAAAGGTTCTTTTGTGACATCAGGCTGTAAAACCCTTTTTGTTTCTAATTAAAGAACATACAGACCAGCATGCGGTTCCTGGCTCTAGTTTCTGAAGGCCTCATTCTGTGCTGAAGATGATGAGCTGCAGTGATGGATGAGAAGCCTTAGGGCAGCAGAAATTCTTGATCGGTACCGCAAGCAAGAGCATGTGTTCCCTGGATGTGGTGTTGAGGACGCTGTACTGCTTAGTTGACTACAAAGAATCTCCCGCCTGCAGCTACAGTCAGACTTGGGTTGCTAATGACATCTCCAGAGAGAAGCACCTGTAGGAGACAGTTAGCAGGACCCTGGGTTAAAAAAACATCTGCTTACGAATATCTACAGCACAGTCATTATTTGAAGCCCATCTTATATGCTCAAAGTTTCAGCAGGCCCAGACTAATCAGAGTTTATGATATGTTTTTTTTTTTTTGACGTGCTGGGATCTAGAGATGCTGCCCTATTATTGAGTTACGAATTCATACACATGCATCAAATGGGTGCAGATTTGGACAGTAGGGACGTATTCCTACCAAAGTTAAGAGACTGCTGAATAATCAGTGAGGTTTATGCTTGAAACAAAAAACAAAATGCAAATAGGGTTAGTGTAATTCAAGATATACACTGCTGTTCAAAAGTTTTGGGTCAGTAAGATAATAAAACAAAATATTTATATTTGAAATAAATGTTTTTTTTTCTATTCATCAAAGAAAAAAAAAAGAAAAAAAAATGTATATATATATATATATATATATACAGTATGTGTATATTTTTTAAATTACGCAGCACAACCGTTTTCAACAGGTAATAATAATAAGAAATTTTTCTTGAGCAGCGAATCAGCATATTAGAATGATTTCTTTGTGACATATTCAAATAGAAAATAATTATTTTTTGATTGTAATAATATTTCACAATATTACTGTCTTTACTGTATTTTTGAAGAAAAAACTGCAACATTGTTGAGCATGAGAGATTTCTTTCTATTAAAAAAAGAATTTAAAAAAACTTACCACACACTTTTGAATAGTAGTTTATGTTCTGTAAAACAAATGTAATTTTATTTTAAATTGATCATTTAGAATTTTAGTTAATACAGTGTTGTTGTTTTTTTCTTGTTTTTTTGTTTTTTGCAGTGTAAAATACAATGTAACTGTGTGATGATTTACCAGTGTTAGAACCTAAACTACATCCTTTAATAAAATATTTTAGAAGATCAGTTTTGTAACTGTAGATGACAGATGCATGGAGAATCCATCATTTGTTGGATTTCCTGTACAGGTTAATCGCTGAGACATTAGCTCAGTTGAACTTCAGGGTTTAAGGAGGTGGATCGGTCCTCCAGACGCCACTGAGTGCAGGAATCGGATGAAAAAAATCCATGCTAACGGCATTACAGTGACAGAAATCCAGCACTCAGCCGTCGTTCATGACATTGGAATACACAGGAATGGGCCTAAAACGCACTAAAAATAATCACCAAGGCAAGAAAGCAACTATAAAGGCCAGATGCATGGAGCCAGGAGACCTCAATATCTATCTAGCATCTTTTCACTTTTACTATAGTCTTTCATTTTCTCTGCATCCCTTCTACTTTGTATAAAGGTTCTCAACCAATTTTGGTCCACGGGGGTGGGGGTGGGAGTTTTACAAAAATCGACCCGGCAGCAGTATAAATGTAGCCCAATCCTGCAGGAAAACCACAGACTTGGCAACAGTGAATTACACTCTTAAAAATAAAGGTTATTTATTGGCATCAGTGGTTTCATGAGAAACCTTTAACATCCATGGCACCTTTCCATCACACAAAAGAATCTTTATAGTAGAGAAAGGTTCTTTAGATTTTTTAAATGTTCTTCCAACTAAGAAAAAAAAGGTTATTTTAAGAGCTGTTCACTGAAAGGTTCTCTGGGGAACCAAAAATGGTTCTTTTCATGGCATCGCTGCCAAAAACACCCTTTGAAACTTTTTAAGAGTGTAGGCTAATGAACTATATTACTTGTCAGACTAATTGTTTATTCCAACTTATTATTATCAGTAATATATTGAACTATTTATTAAACATCTGCATCTTACATTATATAATTGTTGCCTCTGTTTTTTAAAAGTCCGTAAAAATAGGGCAAAATATATTGTGTTACTAAGAATACATTTTGTGTACTGATTTTTCACAGGTGTTTTAAGTGTAATTTGGATTATGCATTGCATTGTGTTGTGTTTAAAGTTAAAGGAAATGTCTGTAAACTCAACGGATAATATCCTGGAAAAAAAAAAGACCAGTATCTTTTCTGTTTTTCTATGGATTTTTCAAAAAAGGCTTTTGAAGAGAATCAAAGCCTACATTTCATATATACACTACAAAAACAATCAATTGTGCATCTAATTGCAAAACTATTGTGTTCGCTACATAATAGATCAATATGAATGTATTGGAAGTCTTTGTTATCCTATTATTGCTGTTAATACTGGACGTTGTTGTGTCTCTAAAGGTGCAATGAAGAGACAGAACTCATAAACTTTTCTCATACACAGACTTTTTTTTCTCATACACAGACTTTTTTTTCTCATGCACAGACTTTCTTTGGAAAGTCTGTGTGTGAGAAGGAATGAGAGACAGAAACGGGACAAAATATCTGTAATCATTTATTGGCACATGAGCAGATCTCATACTCCAGCTGACATCATTGTGTGCTATCTGAAGTCTATCGAGACACTTAGCTTCCAGACGTCTATCTGTCTTCACCACTCATTTACCTCGCAATGCATCCTGAATGATTGAGTGTGTCTGCGTGTGTTTGTGTTTGTGTGTGTGTGTGTTTGTTTGTGTGCTCATTATAAGCAGACCGAGGTGACTGCTGAACAAACGGCGTCCTCATCTGACAACCTGTTAGCCGTGATTTGTGGCCCACTGGCTTACGCTGCAGTCTGCTATCGGACGGTCATCACACATAATTGAGAGAGAAATGGGATATCACCTCTTTTTGAGGTATTGCTGAAATCTGAGTGTGTCTCTAAAGGTGCAATGAAGAGACAGAACTCATAAACTTTTCTCATACACAGACTTTTTTTTCTCATACACAGACTTTCTTTGGAAAGTCTGTGTGTGAGAAGGAATGAGAGACAGAAACGGGACAAAATATCTGTAATCATTTATTGGCACATGAGCAGATCTCATACTCCAGCTGACATCATTGTGTGCTATCTGAAGTCTATCGAGACACTTAGCTTCCAGACGTCTATCTGTCTTCACCACTCATTTACCTCGCAATGCATCCTGAATGATTGAGTGTGTCTGCGTGTGTTTGTGTTTGTGTGTGTGTGTGTTTGTTTGTGTGCTCATTATAAGCAGACCGAGGTGACTGCTGAACAAACAGCGTCCTCATCTGACAACCCGTTAGCCGTGATTTGTGGCCCACTGGCTTACGCTGCAGTCTGCTATCGGACGGTCATCACACATAATCGAGAGAGAAATGGGATATCACCTCTTTTTGAGGTATTGCTGAAATCTGAGTGTGATTGTGTTGTTCCAGCTTTGATTACGCAAGGTCACTCAGACTTGCTTCACAAACATTAAATTACAACAGGGATGAAAATGTAATTGAAATCCAGCTCCGCTCTTGTTCAAGGATTGCTATCTCATTCATATGCAGGATATTAATCCCTGATGCACTCTCTCACATTGTTGTGCAGGTTGTATACAAGCTATACATACATGCATAAAATTGAATTTGTCAGGACAGTAAACACGCATGGTTCCTAGTATTATTTGTATTGGTGAATCTGTCACAAACTCACAAAACACATCCGTATTTAACCCCAAAAAGTATTTATTTTTATTTTATGTGTTCTACCGTTTAAAATATCTGTACATGTTTTTCAAAGAAGTCTCTTATGATCATGCAGGGTGCATTTATTTTATATTTGATCAAAAATACAGTAATAAAAACAGCAATATTGTGAAATATTTAAAATAACTGTTTTCTATTTTAATGTATTTTAAAATGTTATTTATCCTGTGATGCAAAGCTGAATTTTCCGCATCATTACTCCAGTCTTCAGTGTCACATGATCCTTCAGAAATCATTCTAATATGATGCTCAAGAAATTTTGAATCCAACTTCAAACAGTTGTGCTGCATATTTTGTGGAAATTATGACACATTTATTTAGGGTGAATATAATTTATTTGTGGTTTTGTTTGCATAAATGTGTAAATTTGCAAAAATATATATATATTTAAGACCATGTAACATTATTTTCATGACATTTAACCTCTTAAGACCCTGCGGCCTCATATGAGGACATTATATTTTGGTGTATTTCTCTGAGACTATACGTGCCACAGTTTTAAGTCTGGATGTCCTGTACAGAGCACATTCAGGGCATTTCAGAGATACTGAATGTTTGGATGTTTCACCATGACCACTCCCTCTCCTTGGTCTTCAAATATGTCTGAAATTAATTTAGTCACACTCTTATGGAAATATGATAATATTTTGTAATTATCATTTAAATCTGACTAATTTTTAAACTGTGTGTCATAAATCAACATCTCAGGAAAATGTTATGGGGTTTCAAATCAAAATATGACTTTCTGTTACGAAACAGGACGTTGATTTCATACATGTCCTCATATGAGGACACCGGGACTAAAAGCATGTTTATTACGCATTTTGGGAGACACAACAAAT
>NW_015666162.1:439263-443607 GCF_001515625.1 Sinocyclocheilus rhinocerous
AACAAATGAATAGGGAAAGAAATTATGTTTCAATATTCTATGAAATATTATATATTATTATGAAAATCTTGTCAATTATTACCCCCATTATTACACTTATTTTGTGATTACATGTTGCCCCAAAAACACATTAATATGCAAATTAGATTTAGTTTATAGATACATTGTATATAATGAGAAAACCTGTTTATGGCCATTTTACACACATTTTGCAGAAAGAAAAATAGTATATTGAATCATTCTGTTATAACATAGTTGAGAATCATCTTTATACAAAGTTTGATAAAAAAAAAATCTTGAAAACTAAAAATGTATTGGTGATTTAAAAAATCAATTGTTTTTGCCTATGCATGTTCATTCATGTCTTTTTATTTTTTTAAAGAAATTGAGTCCCGATGTCCTCTACCGAGGACATAGCATAACTTATGAATGAAATATCTTTTTTTAATATATCTTTTTTTACATTATTTTTAATGCTCTAAACAATGGAAAGACATGGAAAAAACTAACTTTTTCCTAAAACTTTTTTCTCGGATCTTAAGCACATTTGTCTTCAGATCTTTTTACCGTAATGTCTAGTGAAAATGATAAATATTATTATTCAAATTATAATTTAAAAAAACAAAATGCCTTCATGCATCATTGTAGTATTAGTTTTACTCCCTTCTTTATATTACAGTCATTTTATTAATATAATACAAAAAATCTTTAAAAAATCTTAAATAGGCTTCATTTTTTTTAATGCAAAACATAATTTCATAGTTTTGATTTTCCAGAGAATTGTGACCTGGATTTGTTTTCATGACATTTACTCGTATGCAGATTTCTCTTTCAAAGAAAACAGCAGACAGCCGTGCAGTTAAGGATTTTCAGCTTGGAATTTACTTCTTATTACTTATTTATTACTTATACTTAAGTAATACTTGGTCTTTAAAAAAGAGTCTTAAATTTACCTCCATAAAACTGCAGAAACCTTGTTTGAGCGATTAGATCAAAAGACTGATTCATTCGACTGATTCTAAACAGCTGAAAGAAAACACACATGACTTAAAAATAAAATAAAAATTAATAAAATATTATCAGAGAGAATGATTCTCATGTCGATATACAGTAATCTTCATTGAAACAGGATTATCAAGAATATTTTATTGGGGCACAGTGTTATATTACTGGGGCTCGTACTCCAGTAAAAAGAGTCTAGCGTGTGTTTGCGGTTTGCATTATCCTGTGCCCTGTGAACATTGTGTCTGTGCCATGCCATGCGATAAAAGGAACACAACAGAATTCCTAAGTGTTGTGTTTACTGAAAACAAACATGGCGAGTTTGTACACAGAAGCCCGTTTTGGACATGAGGCCTTTCATTTCTATTAAAATGAATCAGTTTGAGCCCTCTGTTTGTTTTGATGCTGTGCTTTTTTTTTGTTCCTTGTCTGAGACTGGCCGCGTTTTCTCAGAGCCAGAAAATCCATGGGTAAATATCAGTGTGTGTGTATGAGTGTGTGTGAAATAAAGAAAGGTGAGGTTTTCATTCCCAGTGCTACATTCGGAAACTAGATAATAAAATGTGTTTGTGCCAGATACAATGTGGCTGTTATCTTGCGACAGCAGGGCTTGAAATCGTACAGAACATGCTCATTAATTGATAATAATATCTGTAAGAGAAGAAAAGAGGTAAGATAGGCGACAACCAGTATTATTATGACACAATCGGTGGTATGCATTCAGACATATCTCAACACAACTGACGATTATGCATAAACCTCACAGGGCACCCTGAGGCGGAGAGCATTTCAGCATTTATTTGCGACCACCTTTGTATATTCAGATGGCTCCTTCAAATGCTGTGGAAATCGTAGTCAGCCTGGGCTTTATTTACAGTGATTCTCATTGTCATCATCAGAAATGAAGATAATCTATCAAGATTTCTTTCTGCTTTCTGATGAACACAATGTGTGGTTCTCAACTAGTGAGTTTTTTTTTTTTGTGAGTTAGGTTTGTTCTTATATATTCACATTCAGCAGGGAAAACAATGTTAATTGCAAAAAAAAAAAAAATGCTACTCACCATAATTGCACATAGATATGGTAACAAAACAAACAGGCATTTAAATGGGAGGAGAAATCGCTTCTCTTTTGTGTATGACAAAAAAGACTGTGCGTCCAAGAAAATTCTTTGGTATTTTGGTACAAATTAAACAGATGACATCATGGACGGTTTGTGTAAAATTTTTATTTATTTATTTATTTAGTCATTTATCAGACGCTTTTATCCAAAGCGACCTACAAATGAGGACAACAGAAGCAATCAATTGTAGTATTAAAACAACTAAAAACAGATCCAAAACTAAAAGCTAAAACTTTATAAATACTACCTATACACATTTAAAAAAAATAAAGAGATTAAATAAAAATGACAACTGCATACAACAAAATTTCAAAACTTAACATTTAAATGAAAAACAAAAAATAAAGCTAAAAACAATTCAAAATTTAAAAAACAAAAGGTATAAGAGTATAATAACGATTCTAACATAACACTAAGCCAAACACCAAAAAAAAAACCTACATATACAGTGGGTACGGAAAGTATTCAGACCCCCTTAAATTTTTCACTCTTTGTTATATTGCAGCCATTTGCTAAAATCATTTAAGTTAATTTTTTTTCCTCATTAATGTACACACAGCACCCCATATTGACAGAAAAACACAGAATTGTTGACATTTTTGCAGATTTATTAAAAAAGAAAAACTAAAATATCACATGGTCCTAAGTATTCAGACCCTTTCCTCAGTATTTAGTAGAAGCACCCTTTTGAGCTAATACAGCCATGAGTCTTTTTGGAAAAGATGCAACAAGTTTTTCACACCTGGAATTGGGGATCCTCTGCCATTCCTCCTTGCACATCCTCTCCAGTTCTGTCAGGTTGGAGGGTAAACGTTGGTGGACAGCCATTTTTAGGTCTCTCCAGAGATGCTCAATTGGATTTAAGTCAGGGCTCTGGCTGGGCCATTCAAGAACAGTCACAGAGTTGTTGTGAAGCCACTCCTTCGTTATTTTAGCTGTGTGCTTAGGGTCATTGTCTTGTTGGAAGGTAAACCTTAGTTCCAGTCTGAGGTCCTACAAATTATACAAATCAAATGACAGTCGTTTATCAGTAATCCTAAAAAATAACACTGCCAAATTTACATGCTAAAAAACAACAACTTACTTACACATAGTAAGAAATGGTTATAAAAACTGAAACTGAAGCGAAACAAGTAATAGAATAACATGGCCTCATATCTGAAAACCATGAACAATACAAGAATAGAATGTGGTTCATTGTACTAATAAATGTTTGATTTTAAACTTGTAATCAAAATGGACTCTCTTTATTAATATACATACATACAAGTTAGGGGTTAATTTTTTTATTTTTTTGGAAAGAAATTAATACTTATATTATATTCAGCAGGGATGCATTAAATTGATGAAAAGTGACATTATGTATAATAATAATAATGTATAATAATTATATATATAATGTATAAAATATTCCTGTTTCAAATAAATGCAGTTGTTTTGAGCTGTCATGGTTTCAATGAAAATATTAAGCCGCACAACTGTTTTTAACATCATTAATAATAAGAAATGTTACTTGAGCACCAAATCATCATATTTGAATGATTTCTGAAGAATCATGTGACAAAACATTTCAAAAACATTTCAAAAAATAAATTTTTACATTAATTTACAAAATACATTAATTATACTACGGGGCCGTTGAATGCTTGAATCTGATTGGCTGACGAATGTTCTGAGGTGTGCAATTATTTTCAGGGAAACGCACTGCGAACGTAGTTCCAGCCAGCTCTCTTGACCGCATTACAGTTCCATATCACTTCGCATAGTTAACTGTAATAATTCAACGGCCCGTCGTCAATTATTCATTACATAAAGTGCATTAAATAAAATAATAAACAAAATATTAAATTGTGATATTAGGCTATAGCCTATATATATTTGAAATAAAAAGTTTGTAATAAATAAATATACAATTATTTTATAGTAGGCCTACACTTAAAAATGCAATGCTAATATTTGCATAATTTTTTTCTTTTTTCTTTCTTTTTTTTTATATGAATTTTGCATTATTTTCAAACCTAAAATCAGCAAGCTTTTATTTTGGCAGGTTGCCGGCAAGTCTATGCGCTGTCGGGTTTAGCGCTGCCGAGTGAAGCGCGTCAATGAATGAAAAGTCAGTTTTGCGTTTTTCTATCTATCTATCTATCTATCTATCTATCCATCTCTCTCTCTCTCTCTCTATCCATCCATCCATCGATCCAGCTCTCTATCTCTCTCTC
>NW_015666162.1:443795-456610 GCF_001515625.1 Sinocyclocheilus rhinocerous
TCTCTATATATATATATATATATATATATATATATGACATCAAATACTAAATCTGCCACATTTACATCAGTAAGATGTTTAATTGATGTGAATAGACCCTGAAAAATAGAAAAATGAAATACTAATAAATTCCTGGTCTTTACTGACAAATCATGGACATTAAATGGGTTGCAAAGTGAATCGCTTTGACTTTAACATACACTCTAAAAAATGCTGGGTTAAATATAACCCAGCATTTTTTAGAGTGTAGTGTTTATCAGGGTTCTGAAGAAAAACCAGTTGAGAACCACTGATCTAAAAGAGCTGAGGATGATCATTGATGAAAGTTTGTCTTTAATTAATGCCGGGTGTAATGTTTAAGGCCTCTATTTCTCATACTTGAAGTCCAGCTTCAGTTTGTAACATTACACTTCAGTTTTTACTTTGAGATGGAGCTGCAATGAGGAGGTGCAGTAAATCCAGGAAGTCAATCCAGTTTAAAAACACCCATTAAAATTCTATGCAGCTCATGTCAAACACACTTCAATGTGCCCTTTAATGCAAACATGAATCTCAGATCTGACTGACTCCACGGGGGAAGGATGTACGTTTTAAATCAGTATGATTTAATGATAACAGAATGAATATTAATGCAATTCAAAACTTCTGGATTTCTCCCTGGTTCTCAAATCCTCACATCTTCACATCCTCATCCTCATCCTCACATCTTCATCTTCATCTTCCAACCCAGTCTCACAGGATTCTGCAAAGCCTCAATTATCCTCAGATATCCTCTGATATTATTATGCATTTGAATGATGCTATAAGTTGTTTGAGTGGCGCGGAGGACAGAAGCAGGGAGAAAAGCAATAGGCTAAGATATTTTCCATTACAGTACTGAATGAATATATAAGTTTGTGTCATTATTCTGTACACAATGGCAGCAGAATGAATTTCGTGAATTGAATCACATTGAGTTGAGTGCATGAGAGCGAGGTGTCAAGGTTTGGCCGATGAGCAAGGCAACGTTGTGTCATTAGTAACTGTAGGTTTCATAAGTAAAGTGCTTTTCTTCCACACATACGTTTTGTATGTTTGTACAGACACTGAAACGTATATTATTAACATATTGACAGTGACTAAAATTTTACATTTTACACAATTACAACTTTGGAGAAGTAGAAATGTTTATGAAGCCCTTTAGGTTAATAGGATATTGAATTCATGGAATTTAATTGGTTAATTTTATTGTATTTAATCAATGAGATTAAAATTGATTCTACAATACCATCACATTGTATTTAACGCATTTAACTTATTTTACATTAAAAGGGTTTCATTCAACTTCAACAGTATGTTTATTTTAATTTAATTAAAATAGAAACATTTAATTTTGCATTTAAAGGAACACTCCACTATTTTTGAAAATAGGCTAATTTTCCAACTCCCCTAGAGTTAAACAGTTGAGTTTTACCGTTTTCGAATCCATTCAGCCGATCTCCAGGTCTGGCGGTAGCACTTTTAGCTGTAACTTAGCATAGATCATTGAATCTGATTAGACCGTTAGCATCTCGCTCAAAAATGACCAAAGAGTTTCTCTCTCAACTCAACTGTTTAACTCTAGGGGAGTTGGAAAATTAGCCTATTTTCAAAAATAGTGGAGTGTTCCTTTAAGGCTGTGTTTATTTAATCAAAAATAAAACAGTAATATTGTGACATTTTATTACAGTTTAAAGTAACTTATCTATTTGAGTATATTTTAGATGTAATTTATTATTGTGAGGCAAAGCTGAATTTTCAGCATCATTATTTAGGTCTTAAGTGTCACATGATTCTTCAGAAAGCTGACTTGCTGCACAAGAAAAGAGTTTACATTATTATTTATTTATATTGTTATTTATTGTTTTATGCTATTATTGATTTATATTATTATTATTATTATTACATCTAACTTTTTAAAAATTATATATTGGATAAAGATTTTATCTTTTTTTTTTCTTTTCTTTTTTTTTCTTTCTTTCAGAAAAAGTGTCTGACAAATTTCTGATCCTTTTCCTCACATTCTAATCTTAAACCTCTTCCTCACACTCAATCCTCCCTTTTGCACCATGATGGGAACCTCTACATGTGAGGAGAGGACAGAAAGTGAACTTACATCCTAAATGCAGAGGTTTAATGGAGATGTCCGCCGGGCCACTGAGCACACGAAACCCTGAGAGACCTTTTAAAAGTATCTGCTCTTTACACTCAAACACACATCTTAGTTTCCATGAAGTGACAACAACTGACCTTTATCTCTAGGCGAACAGATTGACTCACACACCAACCAGAAGTGATCGTACGGGCCTTTAATCAGTGCACTGGCTGTAATGACTCTTACCCTGTAAGTGCTGCGGAGGAATCAGGTCATTCACAGGTCACGTCGAAGAGAATCGGACGTATGTTCTTGAATCTGAGAGAGATTTTTCCTTCTTCTAATTTGAAATAAAAAGTATTTTAAAGTGCAGGAAGTTCACAGTCACGACTGCCGTGGCCTTGACAGCCATCAGTGTTGCATCAACAGCGTTTATACCGTAGTTTGGCTTGAAGCTGCCTTAAACCTCTTTGATCTCCGGCTGATGCCTGAAGGAAGTACAAAAGACGTTCCATTTAAAAGGAGAAAAGTCATGGGGAGGAGGAAGGATATAGGAGAAGCCAGAGGGAAACAAGACCGGGGAAGTTTACTGCTAATATATAATGCCAAATAAGAGATTCGTCCAACCTCCAGCTTCCTCTGGCTCTCAATAGCAGGAAGAAGTCAAATAGAGTAATGTGTGATTTGCCTCAGGTTCCTGGTGCAATCTCAAGTAGGGGTGAAAAGTTCCTCAAATCCCATTGCTGTCCTGTCACTGCAGTGGCCCTGAGCAAAACACTTATCTCAAGGTTAATCCAAGAGTCTTTACCTGCAGTTAGAGTAGTGATTTGGAGGCTAGGAAGGGAAAATCACTAATTAGATCTCTTTAATATCGTAATTGTTTGGGTTAGAAAACACTGAGATTCAATGAAGAACAAACAGAGTCTTTTGCACTAGGGATAGCGGATTGATCTTGAAGTATCGATGTTTAGCATTGAAACAAATGCATAAAAAGCTTTGAAGCGAAAATTGGCTATATATTTATAATTTCACACGTTTTTTAATGTTTTTATTAAAGTGTCTTATGCTCACCAAAACTACATTCATTTGATCAAAAAGACTGTAAAAACCGTAATGTTGTAAAATATTATTAGCATATTATATATTAGCATAATATATTTAAAAATGTAATTTATTTACTTTTATATACATTTTATAAGTGAGATTTTTCTAAATGAGTTTTATTAATAAGAACTCCGTTAATTCTAGTCAGATATGAAAATCTGAGCAACACCTGAGCAAAATTATAGCAGATTGGAGAGTCAATTATTCTTACAGAGCGTTCGGGGACAAGACATGTCAAGTGAAATCACATTAAGACCTTCATTGTCATGTGAATAAAAAAGAGGTTACACTGTAAAATGGAATTTCTATTCTACATCCTTACTTTACATTATTGAAGCAGCGCCGGTCTGGAGTGTTAAACAAACTGACCCTTGACCTGATCTCATGGTGACATTATTATTATGAGCTCCTGCTGGATTTATGCACTTCATATCAGCCGAGAAAATGAATCCATATTCCTCACCCATTCTCATCTCCCAATTCTGCTGTCACATGTAATTCAGTCTCTAGATAGGATGAATAACTCTTGATGGAGACTAAATCAGATCGTATTAACTAATAATTTCGTTGTGAAATTGTGTTGCAGCCGGTGTCGGACATCTGAAACGCTTTCAGATCTGAATTTGATGCTCGTTTCCCGGCAGTACTGATTCATAATGATCTTAGAGCGCTACACGGTGGTTGATGTTGGAATTAAAGCGGAAAATCTAAATTGGCTGGTCTTTCTTGACACAGGCCATCCAGATCATCAACTAGGGCTTTGTTTACATATTTAATCTCTGAAGTAACATCTTATTTGTCTGTCTGATTGTGAGTTTAGACCTTAATACTGAGTTTGCTACATGAATTGGATTCATACATATCAGAAAAGGGTAAAACCTCTCTCAATTTTCTGCGTAATCTCCCCGAGATTAATTTACTGAATGAAGACTGTAAAACCATTCCCACCATCTCTAATCCCTCTTATCTTCAAAAGCACTTTCCCGTTTCCCAGCAGGAGGAAGACCGCGTCTGAATTTATGATAGGCTTCAGATTGTCCTGCTCTCAGCACAGAGACCTGAATTAGATTAGCCAGAGTTTGGGTCCATGAGTGCACTGACCCCAGACCAGCTCATAATCAGGATGAGACCAGACTAGTGTGTTACGGCTCAGACAGAAAGCTAAAATCAGAGTCCAAACTCATTCATGTGGAACAGTGTTGCCTTTCTTTATCTTTTCCTGAATCTCACAAAAACATGTCTGAGTCACAGTTCACCCCAAAATAAAAAGAGAAAAAGGTTTTATAGTTTACAAGAAAATGTAATCTATTTTTGGATGACTGAGATTGGTGGCATTGCTTTCGTGTGTGTGTGTGTGTTTATATCTGGTATTCCCTACATTATGGGGACCAAATGTCCCGACAAGTATAGCAATACCAATACATTTGGACCTTGCAGGGGCATTTTTGGTCCCCGTGAAGAAACGAGCTTATAAATCATACAGAATGAAGTTTTGAAAATCTAAAGAAACCTAAAAATGCAGAAAGTTTTGTGTGATGGATAGGTTTAGGGGTATAGGTTAGGGTAAGGGGATCGAAAATACAGTTTGTACAGTATAAAAACCATTCTATGAAATGTCCCCATAATAATAAGAGCACTATTGTGTGTATGTATGTGTGCATGTTTATGTGGTTTATGAGAACACAAATTTGTATAATGACATGGGTATGACATAGGTATTACAACGTGAAGAAACGAGCTTATAAATCATACAGAATGAAGTTTTGAAAATCTAAAGAAACCTAAAAATGCAGAAAGTTTTGTGTGATGGATAGGTTTAGGGGTATAGGTTAGGGTAAGGGGATCGAAAATACAGTTTGTACAGTATAAAAACCATTCTATGAAATGTCCCCATAATGATAAGAGCACCAGTGTGTGTGTGTGTGTGTGTGTTGTCGTTATAATTCCAATTATTCCCAATGTTGACTCTCATTTTTCTATTATATATAATGTAATATCTAACAGTAGGACAGGAGAAGTGCAAATAAATAATTGCATATAAAATTGTCTTAAAATTAAAAATAAATAAATAAACAAAATTAATAACAATTCTAAAGCAATAATCAAATCACAACAGTGGGCAAAAAATATGTCTGAAAGATTTTTGAATGTTATATTAATTGAAATCTGTATCTTTATAATATAATGTAATATAATTTAAATAATAATATAATAGAATTTATTTTGAAATAAAAAAAATTAATAATAAAATAAAACGGGTATAAAATAAAATAAATTGGTTTTAGAGAATGATATTCAAAAGAATAATCTTATGCTCACCGAGACTGCATTTATTTGATCTAAAATACAGTAAAAACAGTAATATTGTGAAATATTATTACAATTTAAAATAACTGTTTTCTATTTGATGTATTTTGAAATATTTATTCCAAAGCTGAATTGATGATCCCTCAGAAGTCATTCTAATATGCAACACACACACATAGGAGTATATATATATATTTCCCCGTTCTCTACCCCTTATTTTTCTTTTCTTTCACCTGCAGTTTCTATCTCTCATGGCCTTTCCACAATCCTATTCCAGTCTTGCGTTGATTTGTGTTTTTTTTATGTTTAAAGGTCACATGCTACCATCTATCTCCTCAAATAACTTTAACTTCAATCTGCCGACAGTCCATTAAGGTGCTCAGAGCCTTCTGTCCTCTCTAACAAAAGATCCAAATCCATAAACATCAAGATATACTTGATAGACATTCTCACTCTGCAGTTTGAATATATATGCCCAAATCAGATTTGATTTTAGCATAACCTATTCCTTCAAGCTGCCTTTAGTCTAAATCTCTACCTTTCTTCTTCACTCCTTCTGCGTTGTGGTGAGACTGTCATTCACTGTAGTGCGTTGCAATGTACCATCCATCAAACACACTTCATTAATCCAGGACTGTGTGCCATCATGCTGGATATCAGCTCCACTGAACTGAGCAATAGGGAACAATACTGTCTTCATTATGATTTCTATTATTTGAAGGAAGCATCCCAGTTGAGTGGAAAAGAATGGAGGTTATCGAGAAGGACCCCTAAAGAGAAATAAAATGTTCTCTGCCGCCTTTTTCTTTCAGCAAATAGGATTCCATGCTTGATGCTTTCACTATTTTCCAGTGCCATTATTTGTTAGGGTATTTGAGTGTGTGGTTGTGTGTGTTTGTGTGGTCCGATGACTGACTCTGCAAGCGATATGACACTCCATTAAATCAGTCAGACCCCAATGACTGTTTAAATGGCATTTCAGTGTTATAATGTGAATTTGTGCACTCTAGAACTCTCTGTCCCATTATGAGGCTATTATCAGCTATATATCATCACTTTATCCATTTACAAGCATTAAGCTAATTTAAGTTGCCCTTTAATGTCTCTAGTTCTCACAGATAAATAAACAGTCAAAAGAAATTCAGGCTATTTTTAGAGGACGTTTCCAACGTTTCCACTGTGAATATGAACGTTAAGCATTACTGCACTGCTTTTTCTCTTCAGGAATAACATCCGTATGAGAAAAAAGTTTGTATGTCTGGATAACTGATACATCTTTGAAGTAATCATGCTAATTCTGTCCGTTTCTGCTGCATGTAGTTAATACAATTTAATTATGAAATAAATCTGCTTCAATACAGATGACATCTACATGTTTGGGTTGGTGTAATGATATTTTTATGGTCCATTTTTTTTTTTTTTTTGGAGCTTGACTGCACCAATTCTGTATGGAAAAGAGTGGCCAATACATTTTGCAAAATAACTTGTTTTGTGTGTGGAAGAGATAAAGTCGGGTACAACGAGGACAGTAAGCAAATTAATTTGCAATGAGGATTGCAGACATTATTTATTTATTCATTTTTGTTGTTGTTGTTGTTAAAATAAATTTAAAAATACAAATTGTACACATAAGATATCAAATAAATTGAAAACACAGTTTAAGCTCTCATGAAATAAGTATGACGTAGAATATACAGGAAATGTTAAAAAGCTACAAACTGAGAAGTTCTGGAATAAATAAATAAATACAATTTTAGTGCATTTAAAAAAAAACTGTTTATGTTTGTCATGTAAATGATTTGATAAGCAAATTATGAAATTAACTAAAATACATTAAAAAAAATCGAATATATGCACATGGATTGAACAGTACCTTAAAATCATTAAGACTCACTAGACAAAATATTTTGAGAATCAGAAGGTATTAAAAAAGAGCAGCAGCATTGCATTATCCAAAAGATGGCGCTGTTGTGTTTCCAAATTGCTAATACAGCAATTGTCTGCACATGTACATGCATACATGCATGCTATGCAGATGTTTGATATGTATGTAATTGTGGACACTAAATATACATAATTGAAGACAGATCACACCACCAAAACGCTTCTTTGCAATAAGATATTTCTCAAAATATAACATTGACTTGCCCAGGCATGCATTAATTTGCACCCCTCTTTATTTTCACTTGTTTTAAGTCACAGCTGTTTTCACTTCTGTTAAAAGATAAACAGCAGCTGTCCTCAAAATGTTCATATAAAATGCTCTTTTAAATAAGATCAGATATGTTTGGACATTGTAGAAAATACTTCATTGCTCCTGCCTTTTGAAAAGCAGTAATTGATGATGTTTAAAGTAGGCCAGGATATGCAGATATTGCCAGCATTGTTCTGGTATCTTTCTCACTGCAGTCAAATTTTGAATAGTATATTTCGATGCTATTTTGGTCATAACAACCCACACACTGATAGCCATGCACTGACAGCTAACTGAATAAATCACACATTATTAGAAGGATAGGACTGTGCTTTTTCTTTCTCTGTCTCCTTAACAACGCAGTCCCTTGCAGCAGAAAACATAACAATACTGTATGATCATGATATAATCATGATGGTTCACAGAGATGAAAATTGTGGGGTGTTTTTAGGGAAGAGCAGGCATGATTGCATCACATTTGGTCCCAGCACTTAACCTGAGGGCTTTATGCAACTCTATGCAAATGTTGGCACAAAATACATTTGGGTGTAAGATTGAAATGCTTGGATCACATTTAATGATCCTGAATGTAAGGAGAGAGTGATGCCAGTTTGTAATGAAATTGGATGCTGGCAGCTTTGCTTTCCTTATTCTGTGAAACTCAGATGAGATATTTGATCAGAGCCCAAAGTCCAGAGATTTTGTTAGATATTTGCCAGGGATTGTTCCTTTTTGCTTTCTTGAACATCAACATAGGCAATTATAATATATCTGAATATTATTGCATGCAAATATGCTTTCATATTATGAGACACTCTTTGAAACTTCTTCAAACTATGTATTAAAAAAAACTATTTTGGAGAAATGCAAGTGTAATTATGACTGCAGTAATTGCATTTCTGCAGTATATTTTTATATTTGTAATATTTGTAGGCCTAATATTAATATATATATATATATAACACATATATACATATACATGTATATAATTAAATTCTATATATATATATATATTATTTCTTTACATTTTTTTTACTTTAAAATACAAACTGTACACATAAATATTAAATTAATTAAAAAATATGTTTTAAGTTATCATGAAAGAAGTACTACGCAGAATATTCAGGAAAACTGCCCAAATGACAAATAAATAAAGCGAATTTCTTGGACGAGTCACCCATAGGCTATTAGTGTTTTGTTAATACTCGGCAGGTATTACTTTAACGTCCATATATCTAAATAGGTGCATACAAACGATACCTGGATACTATACAAAAACTAAACTAGCCTAGCCATATTAATAATCATCAGGCATTATTACTTTTAACGTCCATATATATATAATCTACTATCTAAATAGGTGCATACAAATATTGTTAATTGGCGCTTCTGTTAAACTGCAGAAATTTCATCAGTTATCCAGTTTTTTGTTGAAATTGCAAATCCTACCATAGCGAAGGCTTCATTAATATTAATGAGAACGTGCTGACGTTCCGTAGTAACCTTCCAATGACAAAGATTTATCTAGAATATTAAGCATTAAGTGCTGACGTCGCGTGATCGACGTCCAATTCTTAACGACTGGATCGTGAATATTAATTAACAAACCTTCTCCGTAGCTGGGGCAGTATCTGATCTAGATAGAAAAGCGCCCCTTTCTAGACCCCGGTAGCGTCTGCTGTGATAGTGAGTGTCGTTTCCTCACCTTCGGAAAAACAGATCTGTTTGTGCGAAATCGCGGCTGAGGTTCGGAGGTTCTCTCTCTTCTTCCCGCGCGCGAGCAGGATTCTCAAGCCGTCAAGCTGGAGCCGTACAGAATGTCCATGTTTAAAGGGAAACGTCGAAATCACCGGTGTGAGTTTACAACCATCAGTGTAACTTTGAGAATTTGTTGTTTTGCATTCAGTGCATTTCGCATTATTTGCATAAGCTCGCAATTAGTCATAGAAAGCATAGTAATAGTAAAGAACGGTATATATGTTTGTATCTTTTCCATGTCCTTTCTGTCAGTCTCACCTGTTCAGTTCAGTTGCATGTTGGCAAATTGTCAGTGTTGTGCATGAGTAGTGATACACATGACTCCAGGCTCCTGTCATATCTATATCTGAAAGATAAGACATCCTCATAATGCTGAATCCATGATTGAAGTGGTCTGATATGTGAATTTGCTTCCTATTGAAACCCTTGGCAACTCTATTATGTGTTATTGCAGTATGATGGTTGTGTTTTGATATTTTTGGCCGTTCAGTAGCTGAAATGAGTGTGATCAGTGTCATGGTTCTCCTCTAATGTTACACTGAGCCAGAATCAATTGAGAAAATTAATATCCATCAGAGACAGATTTCTCTTAATGGTACTTTTCATTGTCCTGCTCCTCTTCCTCCTCCTCCTCCTCCTCCTCCTCATCCTCATCAGGACCTATCCGTGCAAGTAATCCATTAGCAGCAACTAAACCTCTTGAGATGCATGTTGCACAATGATATTGTGCGCATAAAATATGTGTTATGATGAGCAGGGCTATTGTAGTAAACTAAAACCAAAACCATTAAAAAAATGTTATCTAAAATAAGATAAATGTTAACTGAAAAAAACAACAATAAAATATAAAAAACTTTTACTTTTGTTTTATTTCAACTAGCTGCAGAGGCAGCATTTCTCATTTTAGTAATTTGATTTAGGCTACTAAAATAACTCGAATAGATTAAAAAAAAAAAAAACTATATTAGACTTTTTTTTTTATATATTTGCAAACAATCACAACAAAATTACTAAAACTTTAACCAAAATTAAAATTAAAATGGAAAATATAAAAATAAAAATGAATTCAAAATATTAATAAAATCTATAATGCTATTGCTATATCACTGATAACATAATAACACTGGTTATGAGGATAGTCTGCTTATATTGTGGTTAAGAAATAGCTGATTCCTCATTTTCATATATTGTTTTAAATTTACGATGTTTTACAGTAATATTATGCATGAAACTTTAAAGGCAGAGTAAGTGATTTCTGGTAGCCAATGTTGATATTTGAAATCACCAAAACAAACACGCCCCTACCCCAAAAGGGTCTTGCCCCTATTTTGATAGCTCCGCCCCACATATACGTACGCAACCCAGGCAACGATTAGTTCTGTGAAACAAAGCAAAACCAATGTTATACCGTGTCTACGGACGTGAGCGGCGCGGCGCAACAAATCCCCGACAGAAAACTGCTGCCGGGTTCTATTTATGACGTGCTGACACAAATTTCAAATGGTTTTCAACAGTCGTTTGATCGAGCTCATGTTAATTTAAAAACTACATTCAGCATTTACACTCATAAAAAACCTGTCACACTTTGGGGCCATTTAAAATAAACTATCAAAAATCATCAAAGAAAACTATCAAAGATTTTCTGTATTCATATACACTGAAAAAATTGGTGGTAAAACAATTTTCAAAAAGAAATCGCCAGTAGATTTCACAATTATTTACAAGGAAACAGCCAGGAACACATTAAATTAAATGTGAAATTTTGAAGTGAAAAGATATTTTCTTGTAAAACATACTCTAATAATTTTTTTTTTTTTTTTTTTACAGGGTAAATTTGAACCTATATGATCTTGTGATAATACTCAAATTCTTTTTATATTTTTATAGAGTAGTACTTTAATTTAAGCAAGACCGTTTAAATGTGTTATGTTAATGTGACCATATTTGACATCCGAAAACAGACTGACAACCGTATTCTGCTGCTGCTGCTGTGTGAACATAGCCAGGCATCATCTATGCAAACCTTATTTTAAACAGAAGCTATACATATCTGTATCTCGAGATATTCAACACCCACTAGCACGTTCTAAAAGTAGAAATTTCTAAATTTATGAACAGCCCCACACTGCTTTGCTTCCCTCTTGACATTCAGAAGGGGGAAATGCATATAAAGAAAATTATCTAAACAGAAGACTAGAGTTGTTGTTACTGCTCAGTTACTAATAATAGAGAGATTTTTTGTGCTATTTTTATTAGAAAATCTTTGATACCTCCCAGTTCAGAATAACAGTTCCTTCTGGGCCTGTTGTCTGTGATAACCCTGTCAGTGCAAGTTTATAGATCTCAGCCACAGTGCACATCTGACGGATGGATTTGACCTGGTCATCCCACTGGGCTGTGAGGAATGGGGTTGTGAGTGAGACAGTGATGAGTGTGGACTTGGTCCCAACCGCTGCTTAAATTTCACAAGAATTCCTTCTAGACGCATGTCCTCTGGCCTAAAACGAAATGTATATACACAGAGCCAAAATTGCATGGTAAAGTAATGCTCCTATAGTTTGTTTGATCCCGACCAAACTGGATGTTCTTGTTAGTTAATTGGTTTTATTTCAGCTAAGCGCAGAGCTGCATCCTAAACTGAGTTATATTAGATCTGTCATCATCACTTAATCATGTAATTCATCGCGTCCTGCTCTGGTCTTGTAAATTCCCAAAGCCCAGCTGTTATACCTGTTTGTGCCATTAAATTTCAGATAGGTGTATGGCAGATGTCTTATAGTGATATATCAGATGGGTTATTTCAGTAGTGACAGGAAAACAAAGACAGTTTCTTAGGAGACACAGAATGAGTGGAAAAGCTTTATGAGACATCCATTAGAAAAAAAAAGAAGTATCCTTGGGTTGTAAATGTAAAAAGAATGAGCTCTCCCAAGACAAAAAAATGTGCTTTCTGTCACTGCATCTGCAATTCTTGCTCTTAATTTTGCGGAAATCCCAGCCAATCAGAATGTAGGCTATTTAGAGCAACAGGCACAACGCAAGGGCCCTTGATCTGTTTTGTAGTTCAAATCATATACTGTATAAAAACATGGACGTAGTGTCCGTGACGTCACCCGTAGATTTCCGAAGAGTGTTTTTGAAGCTCAAAAGTGGGCGGAGGCATCACTGCCAGATAATCGAAAATGGGCAAAGAGGCGGGAGCAGGTTGCTGAAGCCACGCCCACCTAGCTCGACGGTGGTGACAGCAGCGGCAATCCACCTGTCACTCAAGTGGCCACGCCCTTAATTATGCAGAACTTTAAGGCTTAATATAATTTAAACGGATGAGTTATAAAAAAA
>NW_015666162.1:456648-462284 GCF_001515625.1 Sinocyclocheilus rhinocerous
ATGAATTACAGTTTAAGTCACTTCCTTGTTGGCTTCACGAGAGAGAGCGGGAGGTTGCCGCTTGGTTCAAATACATGTTTTTTTTTCTTTTCCCATTTTATGAACTAAATTGCACCATTATAAAATGTTGTGCACTTCCACAAAATTCAGTTACATTTACATTAAAAACTGGCAGCTGGGGTTTAGAGAAATTAACTATTAAAGACATTACAAGTACTGTATGTAAATGTTGTTTTTTTAATATTATTAACATTAACTAATATGAATGTCAAGCTAACCGAACTACTTAAATCTGCTTTGTACAATATTGTACCATATGTGATTTAATATGCAGGTCAGTATTAATTTATTATTATTCATACTATTACAGTATTTATTAATATTTTAAATTAGCTTTAATTTTTTTGTTTTCATTTTACTTTACATTTTAGTAATTTTATGCTCTTTTGTAATATATTTAGGTTTTAAAAAATTTATTTTATTATTTCAATTTTAGTTTTGGTAATTTTAGTACTTCAGTTAGCTAACAAAGCAACATTTCTAATTCCCGTTTAAGTTTTTTCATCTTATATTTATGCTTTATTTTATTTCACCTTTATTTCACTTACCAAAAAATCTTTTTAATAGTTTTAGTTAACAATAACAACACTGATGCAGGTACTTCTGTGGATATCTTTTTATTGTTTTTAATTGAGTAAGGTGACATTTTTGCTGTAAAAGTACATGTGTTGTCTTATAGAGGATTATTTATATAATTATAAGAGATTTCCACCATCAATTATATGGTAATTTTATTATTATTATTCATTTTGTTCATTTTATAGTAAAATAATTAGCATGTTTTTACGGTATAACATTTTTATATATTTTTTTCCCTTATGTGTCACATCATGTTAAAGCAGCATAACTACTCACCAGCTCACGATTATAACTTCAGAGTCTTTAAATCCTAGCTGGACTGTGAATACTGTGATTTCATTCTAAAATCTCTTGCTGATCTGTGGTTCAAAGCGTGGTAACAGGATTTTTTTTAGGATGAGTACTTTGCCATATCTAATTTAGTGCAAAGAAAAATTATTCAGCCAGATTATCATCAAAAGGCATGATCGCTTCATACGGCTGGATTATCAGAGCCAACCCGCACTGGAGATGTTTATGTTTGCTTTAGCTGCTCACATCTCGCCGCATGCGTCTGATTACCGGCTGTAAGCCCGTTAACACCCCGATCCCTCAGGCGCCTGCAGTGCTTCATTATTTACTCGTTTAAAAAAAAGCTTGTGCTTGATGTCTTGGCTTTTCATCGTACCATCATATTGTCTGCAACAGAGTTAGGGCGTCGTACGAGGATGTTATGAGGCCAGTCTGCCTACGGTCCCTGCAGTGCTGAGCTTTAACATTTCACTGACCAACTCATGTAGACGCAACTGTACAACTTCAAGAAGTAAAGTGCAGATGAGTGTTGCCAGATGTTCCACATTTAATTAGGTCAGTAAAGGAATTTTAAATGAATGCATAAGTAAGCCACGGAAAATCTCTCCATGGACTCTTTCGTGGTCGCTACATGTTCTGTTAAAAGAATAGTTCATGCAAAATTTAAATTATCATCATTTACTCACCTTCATGTTGTTCCAAACCCATGTGACTTGCTTTCATTCGTACAACATAAATCTTTTGTTCAATTTCCAAATAGCACCTTAAACGTAGATGAGTTGAGAATGAGATACTGTGTTTTGCTGGTGATAACACTAAGAAAGATAGACATGTACATCACATTTCATGTCATATTATCAGATGCATCAACATAATTGTCAGTGTACCTGCTGAATATCAGGTTTTAAATAGACGCCACATGGATGTATATATGGCTGGTAGAGAGTGTGTTTGTGTGTGGGCTATATTAAGGTGTGTGAGCGTGTACCTTACGCTTGTGACTTTCAGACGTGACAGTGTGCTAAGTGGAAGAAAATGAAGGGTTGTCTGTAAGCAGCAGTCTGCTTGCTCTTCTGTTTAGCAAGCAGTAAAACAGATGGCAACTGAGGATAAATCAGCACCCAGCTGAGTTGTGTATGTGTGTATATATATATATATATACACTGAACAAAATTATAAACGCAACACTTTTGTTTTTGCCCCCATTTTTCATGAGCTGAACTCAAAAATCTAAGACTTTTTCTATATACACAAAAGGCCTATTTCTCTCAAATATTGTTCACAAATCTGTCTGTCTCTGTGTTAGTGAGCACTTCTCCTTTGCCAAGATAATCCATCCACCTCACAGGTGAGGCATATCAAGATGCTGATTAGACAGAATGATTATTGCACAGGTGTGCCTTAGGCTGGCAACAATAAAATTTGAGAGAAATAGGCCTTTTGTGTACATAGAAAAAGTCTTAGATCTTTGAGTTCAGCTCATGACAAATGGGGGCAAAAACAAAAGTGTTGCGTTTATAATTTTGTTCAGTGTATATATACATATATATATATATAAGACAGCTCGCTGGAATACTTGATTCTGATTGGTCAGTATAGTTTTGCAAATGTTAAATTAAATAACTGACAGTTGTCACTGGACATGCTGTGCTAGTTACTTCTATCATTTATTTATTTTTAATGCGTGTACACTACCGTGTTTGTGGTTTATTTGTAAGGTCAAACTGATAAGAGATCAGACAAGGTGCTGAGAGATGGAGGTTGTTCTTTATACAGAGAAAAAAAGGAGCATGATATACAGAAACAAAACAATAAATCAGAAGCAGCTTTTCCTTCTTGAGGGTTGTCGCCTCTCAGATTAAAATGATTGCACAGGAGACTGTCTCATCACATCATCTATGGACTTGTTCCACTAACGTTTGACAACCAGATGCTTTTTGCCTTCATTTTGAACAGTATATCTATTTTTTTTATCATTTTGAATAAGCTTATTTTTGCAAAATGCTTGAAAACTGTCCTTGTGCATACCTTTCTTTAAAACAAATAACACTCAGTTTGAATACTTTATCGAATGTCATGCCATTTGTGTCATTTTGAAGTATCAAAATACTTTTTGAAACCACTGTAATGCTTCTTATGTTAAATAACAAAGGTTTGTGAATAAGGACTTGGTTTTGAATAGGGCTTGTTTCAGATGCTGCACATGTCTCCTTGTGAGGGCCCGTCTCAATGGAAAGCTTTCATGGTGCAACGATCCAAACAGTGAAAGAGATCCACTCCCCCCTCATCCAGCGCAGGGTTCAGGACCACGGAGAGCTCCTCTCTACTTGGCCTGTCTCCAGGCAACCATTAGAAATCCGGCGAACAGATGCAGATAAATGAACATTTTCCCTCGTGGCCAGAGCTACATCCCCTCTGTGCCTACCATCAATCAGCGAAAAATGAAAAATAGACGTCACTCTCTTGCATCTCTCTACTTTATTGGACAGATGCCCTTGCACGGGTACCGCATACATCTGAAGCAAGCAAACAAATGCTTAATTAAATGGGAATCAGAACCTGATTTCTCATAAAGCATGCTGTTTGGAGAAGTGAAGTTGGCTAGGCCATGTCTGAGTCATTTTGTGAGCCGATGTGCTTGACTATTTACCCCAGATCAGCATAAATAACAGGATTTCTGTAAGGAGATTCTTTCTGAAAAGGCTTCATGTTTTCTGCCAAATTTTATCCTCTTGTTTTGATCCAGTAACACCAGTCGCAAGAAGCTTTGTAAACATGACAAAATATCCTTGTTTATGTGCAGTATATTTGTTAAAGGAGTAGTTCAGCCAAAAATGAGTTTTTCTTCATTGGAACAGATTTGGAGAAATGTAGCTTTATATCACTTGCTCACCAATGTATCCTCTGCAGTGAATTGGTGCGGTCAGAATGAGAGTCCAAACAGCTATCCATAATCCACAAGTAATCCACACCACTCCAGACCATCAATTCATGTCTTGTGAAGTGAAAATCTGTGTTTGTAAGAAACAAATCCCTTATTAATTTTTTTTTAACTTGCTTCCAAGTTGAGTCCTCTATCCATAATATTGCTTTCTCCAGTGAAATGTCTCGTCTGAATCAGGAGAGCTATATGCACAAGCACCGTTTACAAGCGAAAACTGTCCAAACATATATGTTGGTGGATTTTGATGTGAGAGGACAACAGAGGGATCAACTTTTTCACTGGAGGAAGTGATATTATTGGATTATGGTCTAGTATTTTGGCCAGAGGCAATGGTTTAAAGTTTACACCCTTTGATGAATTTGTTTTATTACAAACACGCAGCTTTTCGCTTCACAAGATTTCAATTGATGGACTGGAGTGGTGTGGATTTGTTTGGACTCTCATTCTGACAGCACCCATTCACTGTAGAGGATCCATTGGTGGGCAAGTGATGCATAATTTTCACAGCTCAACTGTTACCACTATAAGCACAGTCTGTTCATATCTATCAGTGTGAAATTTCAGAGCTGCAGTATAAAATGTGACTGTAGCCATATCACATTTTTCTTAAAGCTGTTCTATGGCAGAGTTTCCCCTCTGAATTCCCTTGAATTGCAGCAAGGAGTGTTTTTGTGATTAATGCTGCAGACAGGTGTGCTGGGTTGTGTGGGTCAGATAGTTGAGATAAGTCTCACAGATGTTCTGTACTTTGTGCTATCGCTCAAGGATGATGGTTTGATAAAAAAAAAAAGATTTAATACATAAATTGATGCACCAAGGTCAAGTGCTTCAGCATTCCTTATCTTCCTATTCATCCCTTCCATTTCTTTTGCTGCAGCAGTGAAATTAATTTGTTTTAGTACAGGTTTTCATCTATAGTTCTTTGAAAGATATACACAGTGCACAAAATGGATAAACAGTGCACAAAATGGACTGAAATTAAACCACAAAAAGTATTTGAATAGGTAAGCCACACTTAAAAGAATAGTTCACCAAAAATGAAAATTTACTTAAATTTACTCACCCTCAAGCCATCCAAGATGTAGATGAGCTTGTTTCTTAATCGGAACAGATTTGGAGAAATTTAGCATTATATCACTTGCTCACCAATGGATCCTCTGCAGTGAATGGGTGCCGTCAGAATAAGAGTACAAACAGCTGATAAAAACATCACAATAATCCTCAAGTAATCTTGTGAAGTGAAAAGCTGCTTGTTTGTAAGAAACAATCATTAAGACGTTTTTAAATTCAAACCATTGGTTTTGGTTTTCTTCAATCCATAATGTTGCTTTATTCAGTCCTTTTTGGGTGAACTATTCCTTTAAAAATCTATGAATGTCATTGCATTAGTTAGAAAACTAGTGTCATTTGTTTTACAAGATAGAAGAAAGCCCATGCTATTCAAGAAAATATTTAGAATTATTTAAAACAGTATAACACAAATTCACTACACAGTTGCACCACATTACCTAACCTAGCACTGCACCATTAAAGGCTTGCTACTATCAGCAATTTGCATGCAATGAATTTTCAGAATGTTCAGTTCTAAAAAAAATTCTGTTTGCCTGCTATATGTGAATTGTGTTTGTAATGGACTGCATTTCTCATAGATGCCTTATTCTGTTGTTATTCAAGAAGTAGATTGCACAAAATCAGTTTTAGAGAACAGATATTTGGGAAAACAAAGTTCTGCTGTATTTTTAGAATACTGGATGTTTTTTTT